>NC_028645.1:66728177-66738033 GCF_001406875.1 Solanum pennellii
TGGCCCTGATCTGATAACCCGCTAAGATAGGTAAGAACCTAGTTAATCATCTCTGGGGTAGGCTGGGGTGGTAATTCCTCATCTTGAACCTGCTCATTTTCCCCTTCTTCCCCCTCTCTCACTACCTCATCAGTCGGTGGAGGAGTCACTGCCCTATTACTTGCTGGACCAGGTGTTTGTCCTCTACCTCTAGAGGACGTCCTCCTGCAACCTCTACCACGGCCTCTTGCCACGTCTCCTCCTCGAGCTACGGTCCCAATGGTTGGCTCAGACGCACCCTGTCCTGCCGGTGTTGGTGTTGACACGGTTGTTGCTCTAGTTCTAACCATCTGCGAGATAGAGTGAGGATGTCAGATACCAATTTGTATCACCTAGATACCAATTGGACCCAAGTAATAGCACGAAAGAAAGAAAGAATGGAGTTTTCCTGAAGTCCTATAGCCTCTCAAAGAAAAGTAAGGGCGTCCCCCTACCGTTCCTCAAGACTCTACTAGACTCGTTCTTGTGTGATGAGACCATCGAACCTAAAGCTCTGATACCAAGTTTGTCACGACCCAAAAACGAGCCGCGAGTGGCACCCACACTTATCCTCCTATGCGAGCGAACCAAAAATCTAAACCCCAACATTTTCCAGTATATCAATTTTGAATAGTAAATAAAATGCGAAAGATCCAAAACTTATTAACGTAATCGATAAAATAAACTTCTGAAGTATAATACTTATCATCCCCAAAATCTGGAAGTCATCAGATCAAGAACATCTATCCTCAACTTACTAAGTCTAGGAGTATTTAAGAAACTAAAATAAGTCAAAAGTTGGTCCATGTCCGAACTTCAAAGACATCAAGACGTGAAGAAGAGAAACCAGCCCGAGCTAGGAATAATATCTCACCCTTAAATCTGATATGCTGAAGACTGGCTAGAGTTGAGGACGAGTCGAAGTCAATGGTGCACTTGTTGCACTCCACAAAACAACAAGAAGAAAATAAAAGTAGGGGTCAGTACAAGGAACACGTACTGAGTAGGTATAATCGGCCAACTCAGAATAGAAACCAATATATATTAAACAATAGTATAAAACCAACTACAATACTCAACAGTTGGCAAACAACAAGAACGTGAACCATAGACACAACAACACCATAATGGTTACACCCTCAATCACAACATTAAGCACACCTATGAGGACTCATGCCTCTACACCATAGTCGTTTGGGAACTAGGTTCTTTGAGTTCGAGTATATTAAGTTAATTCAAGATTTCTTGCCTTTAATGTTAGTGTGTCGGAACGTGACACTCCGATCCCCTAATACTGTGTCGGAACGTGACACTCCGATCCAATAATCCGTGTCAGAACGTGACACTCCGATCCAATAATCCGTGTCGGAACGTGACACTCCGATCCAAAATTATCATTAATCATCATTTATTACCACCACTTTTTCATTATTTAGTAATATCTCATCAAGCCTCCTCTATTCAAAGCATTACTTCGGTAGAGATGGTTCAAGATTAGAATTTTGACATTCTCATAATTTTATAGCAAACCACAAACCACACAATCAAAAACATGCAACCACACAATCAAGTACATAAGAGACTTTACAATATCATTCAATACATATCAATCGCTATTTAGAGTATATCTATTAGATAGAATTAAACCATAACCTACCTCCACCAGAGAATCGAAATCAAGCAAGCTACCTCTCCAATGCCTTTGTTTTACTCAATACTTCGCTCCCTTCGTTCGTTTCACGTCTCCTCCTCTTTTTACTTTTTCCCTTTACAGATTCTTTTTACCCTAATTATCATATAATCAATTATAAAGGATGATAAAAGTAACCCACTATTTATTTTAAAGTTATCTCCTTTAACCCCCATCTAACTCAATTATGAAAATTACCCCACTAATTTCCTAATAATAATTATGAATAGTCCAAAACACCCCCAAAAAAAATTAGCGGAAGTCTTACCAAGTCGGGGTTACGCAGCTTGTGACGGTCCGTCGTATCTACGACGGTCCGTGCTGCAAGTCCGTCGTGAAGTTCAGAGAGTCGATTCCGGTACCCAGATTCCCAGAGTTGAAGTGTTTTGGAACGAAGGCCCTCGACGGTCCGTCGTGCCTATGACGGTTCTTCCTACTTGTCGTCGAGGGTTATGAGAAGAGCAGCAGAAGAAACTAAACAAGTATGGGACGACGGAGCCCATCACGGTCCGTCGCGTGGTTCGTCGACCCAGTCAGTTTTTGTCAAAAATACTTCTATTGCTCAAACCGACTGAACAGGTCGTTACAAGGGGACTCGATTAGGCTGACATTGGTGATTCGAAAAAGTAAAACAATATTTGTATCAATTGTGTCCTTTATATCTTTACACCATAGATTATAAGTTTTTTTAATCTAATCGTCTAAACTGTACGGTAGTTAACTTCAAAAAATCAACAAATGTGTATATTTATGTGCTGAAATAAACAAAAATTATAGAAAGAGAAAAAAATTTGCACATAATGAAATTTCTTGCTCATATACAAATATTCAAGTCAAAGTAACTAATAAACACAAACAAGATGATGAGAAGGGAGACAAGTTAACAGTGCTATCTACACAAACTTCCTTTTTGAATGCATCTTGAATGCAAACTCCTCTCGTAAGCTGATATTATTATCAAAGTAGTCATTCTGGTAACTGTAAAGCTCAAATGGAAAACATATAGCATCATAAGGAAAAATAAGTACAATTCATCAATTAGTTATACCTAATCATTGATTGATTCACTATGATGCAACAACTCTTTTCCACTCCTTTTTTGTGATCCAAGCAAAATACAAATGCCAACATTCAAAATCTTTTCAATGTCAGCAGGAGATGAAATAGATGTGCAGGTCTTTATAAGCTTCAAAGCATGTGGAACCAAATCCATCCTTTAATCACAGTATCGACATAAATACTGTGCATCTAAATGGATGCTTCCTCCAACTTTCCCAGCCATATAAGCTCGTAGAGAACAGTCTAGATGGGAAACATGTCCACATATCTATCAATCTATTGTAGCTTCACATCGAACATAATTGTACCCATCATAGTCTGAACCTATCTTTTTGCAGCAAAGGATACAACAACAACCTCGGAAAAAACAAGGTTCACTGGAACAAATATCACAAACCATGACCGAAAAACGATTTTCCTTTGATAAACTTCTACAAATTTCATTACCAGCCTTACAAGTAATGTCTCTTATAGGAAAATTAGACACTAAAGACTTCAATTTTGTCCCTAAAGATGTAGTCCTCTCTATCATATTTGAGTCAAAATCAATATTTGATTAAAACGAAAACAAATTTGGCATAAGGTAAATAAAAAGAAATTTTAAGTGTTTTTTTAATTGACGCAACAACAGAATAAATATCTACATGCTATACACAAAAAAGCTAACCTTTTGAGCTTGCAACTTCTTCGAAGCAATCATCAAACTAAATGAGTCAAAAAATTGGTTTATATCCATGTCAAAATAATCAGACTAGAGATACATTTAATATGAAATCTTACTTCGAAAATCATTTTTCTGTCCACCTTTTGGAGCGTTAAAATTCTTCGGAAGATACAAATATCTATCTTTAAAGGTTCCTGAACTTGAAACTCTTTCCCCTGCCCGCCAACCCCACTTATCACCAGCATTTGGAAAATCTACAAGAGCATATGGTAATCCTTAGCCAGAGTAAGACTCAAAAAAAGGATAAAGTTCAAGCCCTATTTCACTGATTTCTAGAAGCACTCCCATGATATACAACATGTGCACGACTCTCCCAAACCTCCTCCTTGTTTGATATTTAGCTTGAAATCTCTAACAATGTTTATTCCAATAGAGAAATGAAACCATAAATATAAGGAAACTTCAGAAGTCCACAGTAGGAAGCAAACAATTTTGGCTATAAAATATTGGAGAAAAAAATAGCTAAAGGAGAAAAGCAAGCAGTTGGGCATATTCTCTAGGAAACAAGATAGCTAATGTTTGATCCAACGATGTTATTCATCAAATGAAGATAAATGTTAGACCTTTCGGCATGAGCTACAAAAATACTATCCTCCCAAGGAAACATCAAAGTTGATCAGTAGAATGTTTGTTTATAATGCAGCACGCCTGACATAAATACCTAAACTTCAAAGCTACCTTTGGTGTAAAAATATTACTAAGATACATAAAAAAATACTTTTGAAGAACTTTGTAATAAACAATAAAATTTAAAGAATATTTTCAAAACTAGAAATTTAAAACCAATAAAGATAATAGAATCTGAAATAACTTAAAAATAATAAACAAAATATTTTCTAAAAAAAATAAAATTGACACCACTGAATGCAAAATGTTTTCTTAAGAACTAAAGAAGGGGAAGGTAGAGAGGAAAACTTGTTTATGGAAGAATACTATTTTATTAGGTTGTTATTGCCTTCTAGGATTGCTTGGGTTAATTACAAATGACTATGGCCGTCCCTATTTATACTAGACTATGACCGCCCCTAACTAACTATCTACTTCTCTAGAACATCTACACAATTTCTATTGTAGTATGTCACATTAGCACACCATCTAAATCTAATTTTTAATTCAAACTACTTTGTAATGTTTTACTTGTGCAGAGGGTCTATTAGAAAAAATCTTTCTACCTTGTAGGGGTAAAGTTTATAAGACTAGTTTATGACTTCCCCCTTAAGTCATTGGGATGTAGTTGCTTGTATTCTACGTTATATAAAGTCAGCTTCGAGTAAAGTACCACTCTTTGAGGATCAAGGTTACAATCATATCATTGGACATACAGATGTTAAATGGGCAAGATCACCATCCAATGGGCGTATTACATCTTAATATTGTGTTTTGGTCAAGGTAATTTTGTGTTGTGGAAGAGTAAAAAACAAAGACTGGGTGCTCGATCTAGTGCAGAAGAAAAATATCAAGCAATAGTTGTAGCAACTTGTGAGTTAGCTTTGATCAAACAGTTGTTGAGAGAACTAAAAATTGAAGAAATTGATCGGACGGAACTTTTCTGTGATAATATAGCACACCATCTCGCATCAATTCCAATATTTCATGAGAGGAGTGACCACATTGACATTTATTGTCACTTCGTCAAAGAATGATAATCTCAAGAGACATTGTTACAAAATCTCAACATTTAAATTTCCTCACCAAGTCCCTCACTGTTAAAGGTGTAGAGTGTGATATGTTCATGGAATAGTTTCAAGAGGATCTAACCTCCTCTAAATGGGACGGTGAGGCTACCAAGAATCATGAAAAAGATATTCATCGATTGAATACCCCCTATGGATTCTCTTGACACAACAACCAAGTTCAACCTACCTCCAAGGAATCCCTCCAATCAGGGAGGAACCTCTTACATTACCATCAAAGTTCCCACAACCAATATTGAAAATCAAATAGCTCTTACAACTAATGTTTCCAATGTTTAGATTCGTACCATGGATATTAGGGGAATAGGATCCAACTATTCCTTTGAAAGATTACTCCTTTTTAAATAACAATTTCATTTTCTTCTCCTCTACCTACAAGAATATATGGTATCTTGTGATAGAGTGGATAAATTTAGAAGGATGTTTGGTTTTCATCAGGCCTACAACAACAATTCTAACAAAATCTGGATCCTTTACTTGAGTGAAATTGATGATGAGGCCATTCATGATTGGGAGTAATATGTTTTTCTCAAAGTTATTCATAATGTTGACCATATTTTTTCCTTTCAGTAATCTATGAAAAAAGCACAAAGCTGAGGAAAAACTGATGCGCAGAATTGAGAGTTACAGCAAATATTACCGAAGACCCTTGGGGAGCAACATACGACTTTAAATTTGTGTTATCCAGTGATGAGAAATTTGGACGAAGTATTCATAGAATGGCAAAAACTCTTGATTTCATTAAATGCCCTAATAAGTGTGGTCTTCAAGATGCATGGTCCTGAGGTTCTAAATCTTGGCGCGACAATAGATACCCCATAACACTATTAGGAAAAGATTGGACAGACTTTTCTATTACTCTTTATGGTAAGATATCTATATTCCTACTAATGTTACTCGCTTATTAAGAATGTGCTCGATCCATGCTTCACTTTTAATTAAAATGAATAATGATACTCCTCCAACTAACAAATACTTCAAATTTATTAATATATAGTANTTTAATATATAGGAGGATCACTCTGACTTCGTGGATATAGTCCAAATCTCTTGGAATGAAGAAGTCAATCGGAATCCTTTTAGATCCTTCACCAGAAAATCAAGAGGACTTGCAAAGCTATGAGTTCTTGGTCTAGAAAGGCTGTTGGGGACCTCTATGAATAACCTAGAAGAGTTGAAATGCAAATTCGAGCTTTTGAAGACAAGAGTGTAACAAAAAATACAAGAGATAATAAGAGATATCTCTCTAGGTTCAAGGCCGAATCCACTAGATTTCTCAAACTTGAATAATCTATCCTCAAAAAGTGTCTAGGGTAAAATGTCTTTAAGGAGATTCTAACATGGCGTATTTTCTCAACATCATCAGAGACAGGAGAAAAAGATCGAACATTGGGAAATTTATGGATGAACACAACAACTGCATGGAAGGAAATGACAAAATTGTTGAAAGGGCTATCAGATTTTACAGGAATCTCTTTATTAGTACAATACTAACCCTGATTATAGATCCCTTAATATTCTTCAAAGGTGTATCACAAAGGAGGACAATAATATGTTTTTCTCCCTTCAAACACTCAAAGAACTTAAGGATTATTTAATGTTCATAGATATCGACACTGCTCCTAGACCAGATGGACTAAGTGGGTATTTTCATCAAAGTACTTGGAGCATCATTGTTTTATATCTCCATAAAGTTGGGACTGCCTTTTCGCAGCTGATATCCTTCCGAATATCGATACTCATATTTGTCTTGTTCTTATTCCTAAGATTGATCACCCCAAATCTTTTTTTGATTTGAGATCTATCAACCTGTAAAATATTTTAGTAAAAGTATCTCTAAAATATTGATAAACATACTGATCTCTATCATTTCTCGAATTATCTCCAGGAAGCAAAGTAGATTTTTTGATAGACATGAATTTTGTATGTGACCCACCACTCTTTGGAATAATCATGTACTTCTAAACTCGGTGGATAATGGGTCCACCCCTCTACCCTTCTCCAGTTAAATAACGGGCTTCATTTTGCATGGTCTGGGGCTTGAACGTGCGACCTATGTCACAAATCGTCCACCTTTTGCCACTCGAGATAGGCCTTGGGAGCAGGAATCAGAGTATCTTTCTCAAAGGCAGCACTATTACTTGAACTATTCTTCTTTCCCAAGAAATTATTAGTGATATGGGAACACCTAGACTTACCTCTACCATGTTCTTAAGCACCTTGGTTTCTCTGAGCATTGATTTTACCTCATCCATAATTAGATCTCCAACACTTGTTTTTTATAGTGGTAAATGGAGGTCTTCATGGTTTCTTTAACTTTTCTAAGGGTTTGAAGTGAGGAGATCGTCTTCCCCCCTCCTCTTAATTATGAGCGTTGAATTATTGTCTCAAATGCTTAACAATCTTCATATTCACACTACCTACAAGAGTTTTTATATGTGCAATAATAGTCCTTAAATTATCATTTAACTTTTCTTGATAACACCATTATATTTTGTGATTGTAGCAGAGATATATCAAACTAATCACTGACATTGTGGACATGTATGAACAAATATCTGGTCAACAGATCAACAAAAACAAGAGTAGCTTCGTCATGAAATCAAAATCCAACGAAGTTCTATTTGTCTGCATTTGATTCTGGAGGAAAGCATCAATGGATTGCATGAGATAATTTGAGTTACCCCTTTGAAATAGGTGGTTATAATTTTAAGAAAATTTCAGATGTTTGTAAGGACATCAAGGAAAATCGATGGTGCAACCTAAGAACCTCTTGTTCTCTTTTGGGAGATTACATGAACGCTAAGTACCTCGATAATCAACATTAGAAAGTCATATGTGAAGTTAAGTCATTGGCGGACCAACATATTCACTACCCCAACAAGGAAGGGCATTTCTCAATGAAGCTAGACATTGCTCTTACTAGTAATGGTGAATGGAACTGGAATTTTCTGCAAGTAGAGCTCCCAAATGATCTAAAGAACAATATCATAAACTTGTCGATTATTCTAAAAGACCACACAAATGAGAACAGCTATCTGGTAAAACACCAATTAGAGCCACTTCATCCTCCACTCTGGTTGGGATATTATTAGAAAGCAAAGAAACCACAACAATGCCACCAACAAGATCTGGAATAATAGCATTACATTTAATATGGCTTCCCTTACATGGAGAGCTATTTATAGCAGGCTTCCTACTGATGAGAAATGGCTAAGTAGGGCATCTATAGCATCCCCGGATGTCATTTTTGTGCTGCAAATAATGAGACCAACAACATTAAAACAGTGAATCACCTATTCTATTAGGGTGAACATGCTAGACAAGTTTACTGCTGTGATATCGCAAGTCTAGTTGGATTGAGGCTCACCCATAGGTCTCTTAAAATCCGCATCCTCAATAGGGGGAATACTGTTACAAAGAACCCTATTTCTAATTTTTGTATTCACGCTCTCCCCCAATAGTTTGTTACGAGAGATGAAGATAAAGATGCTCTACCGAATTTGATGCTAATAAGCTTTCTGTATACAGATCTAAAGCTAACATTCTTTTTAATATTGTAGAGTTTTGGAGAGATATACACTGCATTTTTTATGCCAAAATTCATCACCACATAACCAGTACCATCGTTAAGCGGATAAAACCTCTTAATATGTCTGTAAAATTGAACAGTGATGGCTGTTACATTCAAGTCGGTTCTGGTGGAGGTGGCCTGATCAGAAACTCATTGGGAAACCTCATGTTTACTTACTGCATCAATTAAAAAATGGTACGAATAACATCGTGGAAATGGCATCTCTTCTTTATGGTCTTAAATGGTGTGCTAATAGAGACTTCTCTAATTTCTGGGTTGAAACAGACTCCATCCTTTTAAATAAACACATTAAAAGAGAATGGAACTCACCATGGAAGATCAATGGTATGGTTCATGATGCGAGGAAATTAATTGACATGGTTACCATATTAGTCATTGCTTTAGGAAGGCTAATAGACCTGAGTAAAAAATCGCCAACTTAAGTTGTGGCATTTTTAGGAGTTCTCTTCAACTCTGTTTTGACCCTTCGTAAGAAAGTTGGAGGTCTCTCCAATAGTGGCGGACCCAGGATTTTCATATAGGAGGTTCGAAAAATAAAAATATAAACATGTAAATATGGGCCCTTTGAATCTTTTTTGGTTTAAAACTACACTTTTGGCAACTTTTTTTTTTAAAAAAATGATTGAAAAACAGATCTGATTATTTAAAACAAAAATAAACTGAAACTATAAAAAAATTAAAGAAATGTTGTTGCAAGTATTTGAACCTGGGGCATGCAACTTAATATTCATGGGTCTTACCATTGAGCCATCTATTTTTATTTGTTATTGAGCGGGTTAATAATATATATGCATCTACAGAAATATAGAAAATTTACCCTATATATATCGTGTATTTTTTCCCGAGGGTGTTCGCATGAACACCCTGGACCCAACGTAGGTCCGCCCCTGCTCTCCAATATGGACAGATGGGATTTCCCAACCTTTAGTACTAAACCAATGTAACCTGCCAATAGTATTTACGAGCCACAATAAATTGTACACCGTGTTCAGGTAGCTTTTGATACAATTTGGACACCCCCCTTTCTAGTGGTACTAGTAGAACCGTCCTACACCGTTATTACCCCATAAAAAAAA
>NC_028645.1:66741994-66742847 GCF_001406875.1 Solanum pennellii
TTTGTATGGTCGGATGAATGTGAAGAAAGTTTTCAGAAACTCAAGACTTTGTTGACTACTGCACATATTTTTACCTTGCCAGTGGAAGGTAAGAATTTCATTGTCTATTGCGATGCATGTTACTCTGGTTTGGGTGCAGTGCTAATGTAGGAGAGAAATGTAATTGCTTATGCTTCGAGGCAATTAAAAGTGCATGAACGTAACTATCCGACCCATGATATGGAGTTGGCTGTAGTTGTGTTTGCGTTAAAGCATGGAGACATTATCTATATGGGGTCAAGTGTGAAGTCTTTATACATCATCGTAGTTTACAGTATGTCTTTACTCAGAAAGAATTGAATTTGAGGCAGAGGAGGTGGATGGATCTATTGAAGGACTATGATATTACTATATTGTATAACCAAGGAAAAGCTAATGTGGTGGCAGATGCCTTAAGTAGAAAAGCAGGGAGCATGGGTAGCTTAGCCCACTTACAGGTTTCTAGACGTCCATTGGCTAGAGAGGTTCAGACTCTGGCTAATGACCTTATGAGGCTGGAAATACTAGAGAAAGGAGGACTTTTGGCCTGTGTGGAGTCAAGATCCTCTTTTCTTGACAAGATTAAGGAGAAGCAGTTTACTAATCAGAAGCTGAGCCGAATTCGAGATATGGTATTGCGAGGAGAGGCTAAAGAGGCAATAATTGATGAGGAAGGCGTGTTTTGGATTAAGGGAAGGGTATGTGTGCCCCGTGTTGATGATTTGATTCACACTATTCTTACAGAGGCCCATAGTTTAAGGTAATCTATACATCCTGGTTCAACCAAAATGTATCACGACCTAAAGCAACATTTTTGGTGGAGTAGAATGAAGCG
>NC_028645.1:66744264-66784467 GCF_001406875.1 Solanum pennellii
TTGCCTCCAGAACTCTCAGGAGTGCACCCGGTATTTCATGTGTCTATGCTGAAAAAGTACCATGAGATGGAAACTACATTATTCGCTGGGATTCAGTTCTTCTTGATGAGAATTTGTCTAATGAGGAGGAGCCGGTTGCTATTCTAGCTAGAGAAGTCCGTAAGTTGAGATCAAAGGAGATTGCATCTATCAAGGTTTAGTGGAAGAATCGGCCAGTTGAAGAGTCTACTTGGGAGAATGAGGCGGATATTCAAGAAAGATATCCACATCTTTTCACAGATTCATGTACTCTTTCTCGCCCTTGCTTTTCTTCCTGTGATCGTTCGGGTACGAACGATGGGTAAATTGGTATCTATTGTAACGACCTGTTTAGTCGATTCGAGCAGCAAGATTATTTTGATAAAAACTGACTGGGTCGACGGACCACACGACGGACCGTCATGGTCACGACGGCCGGTAATGGATTCCTTTGTCCTATACTTGTAAATTTTCTTCTTCTACTTTTCTCATTACCCTCGACGACAAGTAGGACGAACCGTCATAGGCACGACGGACCGTCGATGGGCTTTTTTCCAAAACACTTAAACTCTGAAAATCTGGGTACTGAGATCGACTCTCTGAACTTCGCGATGGAACTGCAGGACGGACCGTCGTAGGTACGACGGACCGTCACAAACCCTTTACAGAAATTGACTCTCTGAACTTTGTGACGGACCTGCAGGACGGACCGTCATAGACACGACGGACCGTCACAGGTTGTGTAACCTAACTAGGTCGGATTTCTACTAAAGTTTTAAAGGGGTGTTTTGGACTATTCATGACAAACTTTATGAAATTAATGGGGTAAGTTTAATAATTTATTTACTTGGAGGGTTAAAGGAGATAACCTTGAAATAAATAATGGGTTACTTTTATCATAATGAATTATATGATAATTAGGGTAAAAGAAAAGAATCTAGAGAAGAAAAAGAAAAAGACAGAAAGGGAGAACGAGCGAGAGAGGAAGAACGAAGAGGAAAGCAAAAGGGCATTGGGGAGATAGCTTGCTTGATCACAATTCTACGGTGGAGGTAGGTTATGGTTTATGCTATGTGATAGTAAACTCTTAATAGAGATTGATATGTATTGGGTGGTATTGTAAAGTCTTCTATCTACTTGATTTGTGTTTGTATGTTGTGATTGTATAATTGTGGTGGTTAGAATGATGAGATTGTTGAATCATTAATCTTAAATCCTCTCTATTAAGATGATGTTTGACATAAAGAAAGCTTGATGAACTGAAATAATGAGAATAATGGATCGGAGTGTCACGTTCCGACACGTAGCATTAGGGGATCGGAGTGTCACGTTCCGACACGTAGTATTAGTGGATCGGAGTGTCACGTGCCGACACATAGGATTAATGGATCAGAGTGTCACGTTCCGACACATAGGAATAATGGATCAGAGTGTCACGTTCCGACACATAGGAATAATGGATCGGAGTGTCACGTTCCGACACGTAACATTAGGGGATCGGAGTGTCACGTTCTGACACGATAAGAATAAAGAGAAGTAATCTTGAATTAGGTTAAACGTACTCGAACTCAAAGAATCTAGTTCCCAAATGAGCATGGTGTGGAGGCTTGAGTCCTCATAGATGTGCTTGGTGTTGTTGCCAATGGTTCTTGTACGTGTTGATTGTCACCTGTTAAGTATTGTGGTTGATTTTACATTATTATTCCGTATATATATTGCTTTCTATTTTGAGTTGGCCGATGGTACCTACTCAGTACTTGTACTGACCCCTACTTTTATGTTCTTCTTGTTGTTTTGTGGAGTGCAGCAAGTGCACCGTTGACTTCAACTCGTCCGCAACTCTAGCCAGTCTTCAGCACGTCAGATTTCAGGGTGAGCTATTGTTCCTAGCTCGGACTGGATTCTCTCATTCACGTCTTGATGTCCTTGAAGCTCGGACATGGACTATCATTTTACTTATTTTAGTTCTTAAATACTCTTAGAGTAAGTACTTTGAGGATAGATGTTCTTGATGTGATGGCTTCCAGATTTTGGGGATGATAAGCATTGTATTTTGAGAAGTTTACTTAATTGATTTTGTTAATGAGTTTTGGTCTTCCGCATTATATTTTGTTCATTATGGTTGAAATACTGGTAAACGTTGGGGTTTAGATTTGTTGGTTCGCTCACATAGGAAGATAAGTGTGGGTGCCACTCGCGGCTCGTTTTGGGTCGTGACAAATCTGAAGTACATAAATATATTAAGATGTAGGTCCGATTGCAAAAGCATAGTTAGAGATTATCACTTCCACAATTGCCTTTATTTCAGCAGAGGTGGGAAGCAATTAGAGTGTTATACCACTTCTTGTTTTAATCCCTCAAAGTGATAATATAGTAAATCAAACATCAATAAAAGCTTTCATTCCATGAGAATGATACATGCAAACATATAAGTTGCTCTCTAGAAGTTAAAGTTAGACACAACTTTTGTCATTTTCTAAAGTGCACAAGGAGGAAATAGAAAGCATGTTCTTCATTCTTTCTAAGTTTACATCCTTTTGTGTTAAATATTTCATGTGCGTCCAAGCTTCACATGATGTTTAAAAAGTACAAAAAATACATCTTTCGTTCTACTCCTAAAATATTCCTGAATGAATCCTCTTTTATCTCTCTTTTTCTCCTAATCTTATTACCGCTCGGAGCAAGTAGCTTAGAAATACAATAGTTCCACAAGAACAAACAGTAAATCCATACAACGTCACATTTTTTGAATTTTATAACATGCTTGAGAAATAGTAATAAATAACATGATCTTACGCGTACCACACTGCTGTCTTTTCCAGAATGCGACATCTATCAAACATCTTGCGTAAATCAAAATTCTCAAAAGCACTTTCATTCAATTTATCAAACATCAAACTGGGCAGATATAGAAACACCAAAAATCATGAAAAAAATGTAAAATTGAGCATACCTTTGAGCAATGTTTGCATAAAATAGGTTTGTAAAAAAAATGAGTCATCATTTATGTCTTCTTATATATACACAAACAGACAATTTTATATCATCACAACCTGTATTTATTGTGAAAAAAGAAATAAAATTTAAGGTAGAATACAATTGATGGTGTTTTTTAAAGTTTTAATGACGAAAGTTTGAATGCCTTACATAATTATTTAATTTAAATAGTAAGATATGCCCCTATTTTTTAAATAACACATAATCCCTCCTTTTTTTTCTAATTGATATTTCTAAAATATTTATTCTAGTCTTTCCGTAGTAATTTTTACATTTGTATTTTACTTCTTTAAAATTATAATATTTATAATTTGTAATCTATGTAGCCAATTTCCCATGAAATAAGTAAATAAAGTATATATACGAGATATAAGTATGCTACACTGAAATAAATAAATAGATTTAAAAAAATTATTAATAAGAATAATAAATATATTTTATAATTTAAATATAATTTAAGGTTTAGTAAACATCAAAATCATATTTGTATGTTATAGTTATAGTTTGCATAATTGAGTTTCATACAAAATTTATGATTGTTATGAGGCATCAAATTTGTATAAATCGATGGGAAGATCATCAAATTTATATGAATAGATGGCAACTGTTTCTCGTGTATATAAAAGCGCAACGGTTATATATGTATATCAGCTAGATAATTGTATATATGTAACTACTATGTATATATTTCAATAATTTTTTTTGTATGTCTGCATAAAATTTTAATTTGTATACAATTGAATCAAAATATATTTTTATATCAAATCTCTCTCTCTTTTTATACAACACAAATTATACATTGTCATTTGTATAATATGTGTTTTTCGTAAAGTGAGAAAGAAAGAAAGGCTAAAGCGAATTGGGTAGGAAAATATGTATTTTTACAATAATAAGTATTCATGATTTTTATTTGTTGGCCTATCATATTGACCATCCCTAGCATAGTTCGGACCTGCATTTCAGGAATCATAAACCTGTTTTTCGTTGTTATAATTTCGCACACCTCCTTGTTTCACCAGATAGTTAGCTTCCTCATCAAGGTCAACATCCTGATATTCTTACATGTTTTCTTTTCCCACAACATTTACTATATTAGACTTGGATAAAATATACTTTGTGAGCAGATTTATTTATGTCCGCGTATGTGCCATTTCTTGATCCCTTTCTTCCTCTCTCTTCCTCTTTTTAGCTGAAAGTTCAAATGTGTACCTCAGAGCTCCTACCTCTGCATCTCTAGTGTACCATGCTCTATTGTTCTTTGAGACCTCATCAAATAATTGCATGATCTCAGCAAACGATCTTCTCATAAACGAGCCTCTACAAATTCCATCAACAACAGATTTAGTAACATCATTCAGAGACCTATAAAAGGTCTAATTAAGATGCATTTTGGTAAGACAATCGTTGGGGCATTTGTTAGCTTTTAGATCAATCTCAGCCAAGTATCGTGCATTGCCTCTGTTGGTAGCTGCTTATGTGAACAAATCACATCGTTCATCTACCACTCTTTTGATTTTGGGAAAAATTGTTCCAAGAAAGCTTCCTTCAACTCGTTCCAAGTTCGGACGGAGTCATCTAGCATCTCATTCAACTTGTTAGTCGCCCTTCTAGTAAAAGACAGAGAAAAAAACCTCAACCTCAGCTACTTTGCTCACTCAAGGGATATGATGTGACTTACAGATTGCCAAAGAATTCATTAAGTATGAATTTTCACCGTCACTAGCAGTTCCTATAAATATACCTTTTAGGTTCATCAAGTGGATCACAGTGCTAGTCATTGTGAACTTAACACCGGGAGATAGTATAGGTACACAATAGATCCTAATGCTATCGTCCCATCTAAGTCAGCACCATCTTCCGCATACATCATGTGGCCATGAAGAGGATATCTTCCTCTTGGAGCTAAAGGTAAACAATGTGGAGGGTTAAGTTCTTCGACCCCTCTGTTGTCATCTACTGCCCTAGGTTTATTTATTCAAGCAGGTTGCTGGAAATATGACCTAGGTTGATTAATTCCAGAAGTTTACTAAACATTTCTAACAAAATCTATTTTAGACTCTAAACCTAGTATATGATTCTGAGCCTCTAATTCCTGTGCATTAACCATCTTGCGAAGAGTAATCTGAAACTGAATGTTGTTTGGAAGCAATGGGTCTCCTTTACTTCTAGTGTTGAGCATGCACAAACAATATCACTTCAAAGAGACACAAAATAGAAACCAAATGTAAAATTAGGAAATATAACTACAAATTGAACAAACTATAGTAAAATACACTTTTGAACTGAAAATCCCTAACAGCTACACCCAAATTTGATATGTCCAAACTTACAGTTACATAAAAATGTATACACCATTGTTGTTAATTTAAATCACTCAACAAGAGTTGGGGTCAATCCCGCACAGAATTTCCTTACAGATAAGGTTTCACTATCACGATTAATTAAATGTGGTTATGATCTGCTAAGCAAAAAGTAACTTAAAGTAAAATTGGGTTTAGTTGAAAGGTTCTAATTAAAAAAATGTATAGTAAAACTTCATATCCACAGTTACAAATTATCGTGTTGTAATGTTGATTCAGTTAATTTAAAGTAACAATGTTTGTGTTCACTATGTCATGAGCTTTAATGCTCTTCTGTAATTCCACTATCAAGCAAATCAATGTTTATTTAACCCTTCCGAGTTGAATTTATCTAACACTTCTCAGCCTATTTATATAATGATCAATTTTGTTCTCTCGAAATCAATGTGTTAACAAGATTGAACCTCTCCTACATTGGTATAATTTTAAAAATATCTTTTCTAAAAGTCCAACTTTAACTCTAATTTGTTAACTTAGTCCAACATTTTCCTAATTGATGTTTTTCACTCGCACAAACACAAAATACAGGCTTGTCTAATAGTGCACTAAATATACTAATATTTTATTGAAAGGTGTAATTTGAAGGTTGTAAACAAAGATCACCTTCTACTCGTTTTACAGAATCGCGACTAGAATATAGTCATAAATTCCACAACCCCAATTGTGGTATTCAACCGCTCATGTTTTCACGTAAAGAATCAATAATAGAAGACCAAATCATGTTAAGAACCACTTTTGAAAATTAATCGGTGATTGACAATTCCTTTAGTAAACTAATAGTCTGAAATTGATAACAAGAATCGAAAAATCCAAAAATGCAAAGGTGCTCGTGACTTTGACTTGGGCCTCCTCACTTGAAAACTCCTTGGACACTTCATCACTGGATTATACATCACAATCACAACAATGAGCTACAGTGATTACTATGACCCATGAAGTTGTTTGTGGCCTTCAATTGGACTTCAATTTCTTCTTGTTCTTCCATGCCATTACTATAATCTGTATCACAACAGGCATTACGAGTCGTAGATAGGAGCACGACGCATAAAGTCGATCGTGGTCTTCACTTGTTCCTTTCTTATTCATCTCCTCTCAGGCCTTCATATTGATTCAGTTTCACGGGTCAAACACATACTATTATGAAGGTCACAGTCCATGAAGTTAGCCGTGAACTTTACTTGCATCATCATCAATCTTTGCTTCTTTTTCACTTTTTAACATATGCAAGATTCTTCCTACACAATAAAAAAACACATCAAATCATACTAAAACACACACAATTTTAGTATTGATCCTTAGTTTTAAAGGATCAAATGCATAACGATTTAGCGACACATAAATCCTCCAAGCTTCACTGGTTGAATTACTACTCTGGATACAGCGAACTTCATTGAGGGTCTCAAAAAGGTATTTTATGTGATGTATGTTTCTTATATTGAGAGAATTAAGCTAGATTATCAATTGAAGAGTGTTGTTGGGACATGGTTTAATTAGTGGAAAGAGGATAGAGATTATAATGCATCACCTACGAGTAAGGCGTGTTATGATGAGGCCTTCTTGGTCCATTTCGTTCCCAGTGAAATGAAATTGGCTAAGGTAGGATAATTTCTTACCCTTAAGCAAGATTCTCTAAGTGTTCATTAATGTGTTCTGAAATTCACAAAACTATCCCGATATGCTCCGGAGATTGTTGCGGACATGAGGAGTAGGATGCGCTTAGTTGTTGCTGGATCATCGCATATTTCCAGTATAGAGGTAGGGATGCAATGTTGATCGGTGACATGGATATATCGCGGTTGATGGTTTATGTGCATCAGTTTGAGGAAGAAAAGTTGAGGGATGGAGAAGTGTTTTAGAACAAGAGGGCAAAGATAGTGACTGAGTCAGGCAATAGAAGACTAATGCCAACCAGTGATCTTTCCAGGAGAAACAAAATGGACCTGCTCAATTATCTGCGAGTTCACTTGAACCTAAGAATAAAGGTAAGTTACATAATTAGATCTTCAAAGCTAAACTTTCTTATTATTAAGGTAAAAAGGCACAAGTGGGTAGTAAGCCTCCTGCACGAGCCAAGTCAGGTAGGAACCACTCAGGTACTTGTCATGAGGGACCGAGTGATTGTTTCAACTGTGATTAGAATGGAAATTTCATATGAGCATGTCCAATGAACAAGTAGGGAAATGGTAATGTTTCAATAGAGCCAGTTTTATTCAGTTGCTCCACCAGACAAAGATATACCTAGAGGGTCTACTACCGGTATTGGAGTGCGAAAAAAATTCTTGTATGCTATTTATTGTCACAAGAAGGAAGAGAAGTTTATAGATGTTGTCACTAGAATTCTCCAAGTCTTTGACTTTACTATTTATGCTTTGCTAGTTCCTGGAGTGAGTTTATCTTTTATAACTCCTTATGTTGATTAAATTTTGATGTTATCCTTGAGCCACTTACTAAACCATTTATTGTTTCTACACATGTTGGTGAGTCTACTCTAGTAGAGAGAGTCTATCATTATTGTCCCATTTTCTTCAATCACAAATAATCCGTAGCTGATTTAATTGAGTTAGACATGGTTGATTTCGATGCCATTCGTGGTATTGACCGACTTCATTCCTTTTATGCCCCAGTTGGTTGTAGAACTTGATTTTCAAGTATTAGTTTCCAAATGAGCCATCCTTAGAGTGGAAAAGTATTAGCAGTGCCTAAGGATCGTTCTATTTCATACCTTATGGTAAGGAAGTTAGTTTTTAAGGGGTGTGTCTATCATTTAATTCGATTTAATGACACTACTGTTGAGATACCTTTAATTCAATAAGTTTGAGTAGTATAAGAGTTTCCAGAAGTCTTTCAAGATGATTTACTCAGAGTCCCATTTAAGAGATATTGATATAGATATTCTTTCAGATACTCGTCTCATATCTATTCCGCCATATAGAATTGCCCCAATAGAGTTGAAAGAGATTAATGAGCAGTTGAAAGACCTCCTAGAGAAAGGTTTTATTCGATAAAATATCTCACCTTAGGGCTCTCCAGTTTCATCTATGTGGAAGAACGATAAATCCCTTAAGATGAATATAGATTACCGTAAATTGAACAAGGTTACCATCTCGAACAAGTACCCTCTTCCTAGGATTGATGATTTGTTCAATCAACTCTAGGATGCCACCTATTTTTTAGAAACAAACCTCAGGTCTTGCTACTATTAGTTAATAGTGGGGGAATATGATATTCCTTAGAAAGATTTCAAAACTTTATTTGGCCATTATGAGTTTTTTGTCACATCCGTTGGTTTGAAAAATGCACCAGCATCGTTCATGGACCTTATGAACTATATATTCAAACCTTATTGAGATATATTTTTTAGCGTTTATGATGATGACATACTAATCTATTCAAGGAATTACAAGATCATGTTATTCATCTCAGGATAGTTCCCAAGACTTGGAAAAATAGAGAGTTGTATGCCAAATTCTCTTAGTGCAAGTTTTGGATCAAGTCTGTAGTGCTCTTGGGCCACATAGTGTCTGGAGAGGGAATTAAATTTGAGACACAAAAAATTGAGGCAATGCAGAACTGGGCTAGACCCACATCCCCAACTAATATTAGGAGTTGGCAGGCTTAGCTGGCTATTATTGAAGGTTCATAGAGGAGTTCTCCTCTGTTTCATCCCATTTGACTACGCTAATTAAGAAAACAATGAAGTTTCAATGGTTTGAAGCTTTCGAGAAAAGTTTTCAAGAATTCATAAAAATGTTAACTACTGCCCTAGTTCTTACCTTACCATAAGGTACTCAAGGTTTTGTGGTGCATTTTGATGCATCTAGAGTCGACTTGGATTGTTTATTAATGTAGAGTGACATAGTCATATCTTATGCCTCTAGACAGTTGAACATTCATGAGAGAAATTATCCAACTCATGATATAGATTGGCTGTTATAATTTTAACTTCAAAAATGTGGCACAATTATCTTTATCGTGTGCATTAGGATCTGTTCACCGATCACAAGGTCCTAGAAGATATCTATACTCAGAAAGAGCTTAAACTCATAAAAAGGAGGTAGTTAGAATTGTTCAACGATTATTACATGAGTAATCTTTACAACCTACGTAACGCAAATGTTGTTATTAATTCCTTAAGCATGTTGTCTATGTGTAGTACCGCCCATGTGAGGAAGAAAAGAGATAAGTAGTGAAACATGTGCATATACTAGCATGCCTGGGAGTTAGACTAATAGATTCCACATAAGGAGGAATAGTGATGATAAATCGAGCTGAGTCATCATTCGTGTCAAAAATAAAAGGCAAGCAAGTCCTAGATCCCATTTTTCTTTAATTGAAGGCAAATGTTCATAAGTAATAAATGGCTTTTGAACAAGGGGGAGCTAGTGTGTTAATGTATCAAGGCAGATTGTGTGTACCAATGGTAGATGGACTCCAAGAGAGAATCATGGAGGAAGCTCATACCTCCAGATATTCCTTTAATGTGGATTTCACAAATATGTATCACGATTTGTGAGAAGTCTATTGGTGGAATGATATGAAGAATGACATTGAAGAATTTGTTTCTAAGTCTCCAAAATGCCAACAAGTTAAAGTAGAGCACCAAAGGCCCGGTGGTTTTGATTTGAAAATAGAACTTCTGGAATTAATGTGGGAGAATATTAATATGTACTTCATCACATTCTTTCTAAGGCATCACACGCAACATGATTCTATTTGGGGGTTTTCTATAGAATGACTAAGTCAGCCTATTTTCTGCCAGTAAAAACTACTCAATCAGCAATAAATTATGCCAGGTTATATATTTTGAAGGTGGTAAGACTTCATGGAGTCTCGATCTCCATTATTTATGATAAAGGTGCACAAGTTATTGCACAATTGTAAAAAACCATTTCAGAAAGGCTTGGGTTAAAGACTGGAGAGCGAGTAGAGCACACTATTCAAACCTTGGAGGATATGTTGAGGGAGTGTGTGATATATTTGAAAGAGAATTGGGATTATCACCTAGCTCTTATTGAGTTCTCTTACAATAATAGTTACCTTTCTAGCATCAAAATGGCTGCATATAAATCTCTTTATGGGAGAAGATGCAGATCTTCTATTGGATGGTGTGAAGTTGGTGAAGCAAGGCTGATAGGACTAAATTTAGTTCATAAACGTATAGAGAAGGTGAATTGATTCAAAAGAGGTTGAAAACGGCACATAGTCATAAGAAATCCTACACTGATGTTTGGAGAAGGGAGTTAGACTTTGAAGTACATGATTGGGTTTACTTAAATGTTTGACCCCATGATGTCATGAGGTTTAGTAAGAAGGGGAAACATAGTACCTAGAATATTGGCCCTTTAAGAATATCCAAGATAATTGACAAGGTAGCTTATAGTTTGGAGCTACCAGAAGAGTTAGGAGCGGTTCATCCGGTGTTTCACATCTCCATGTTGAAGAAATGCATGGTGATCCATCATTGATCATACCAACTGAAAATATTGAGAGCAAGTTTATCTTATCTGATGAGGGGATTCTTTTTCAGATTCTAGATCGCCAAGTTCACAAATTGGAATATAAGATGTAGCATTAGTCAAAGTGTTTTGGAGGAACCAATTCATTGAAGAAGCTAACTCGTAAGCTGAGGAAGATATGAAGAAGAGATATCCACATATCTTTTAATTCAGAGGAAGTGCAGACCAAGGTACTAATTCTTCTCTTAGTATTCTTTATATCCTGAGTAGGGATGTTGTTTGTTGGCATTTGCTTGTTGGGTGTATGAACTTGATGTAACAACCCTTAGCCTAGTGAGAGTAATCTCAATCATCGACAAATGTTCCCAAGGTGGAGATTATTGTAACATCTGACATTTCGAAATAGGAAGGAAGAAGCTTAAAACTTTAAATAGGAATTTTGGAAATAATCAAAAAATTTAAAATGTACTGAAGTTAGAATAAACGTGGCTTGGTTAATTTCTAACGATTATAGCTTATATCTCATGATGAGTTAGATGCAATTGTAGATATGCTTGGATAGCCTTTGAAATTATCTTTCCAATGCCGGCACATTTGTGTGATTTCTAGTTCGTATGAGGAAGTTATGCTCTTAGGAAGTTGGGCTCTTAATTAAGGAATGTCTAAATCCGAATTTTAGAAGGGTAATCTAGTTTTTTCCTTAACTAATTATTCTAATTCTTGTTTAGGAGTTTGATAAGGGCAAAGTAAGATTTCAGTCATTTTAGAAAAGGAAAATCCACACCAGGTCTTGGAGTACGAAGAAAAGAGAAGGAAGGAGAAGAACATTCAAGTAACCATGCAATATTCGTCGAGATTTACTTGTGGATTTCATTGGGGTGATCCCTACAAAGGTATGTGAGATTACATAGCATTGGGTTAGTTCACCAAAGTGCCAATCATCATTTATTTCTTAAAATTTAAGGTCTTGAAAGCATAGGAATTGAGTTCTTGATGGGTTTGTTGTAGTTATGTTAAATTATAGTCTCGTTGAAATTATTGAGATGTTGTTTTATACGGATCCATGAATTTTGATTTATTTTGAGTAGAATTTGATGTACTTTGAACATATAATTAATTCTGAGTGTTTGGGGAAATATCCCATGGTGTTTAGAGGGTTTAGGGCTGAAGAATGAAAAAAATAAGTTTTGTCGGGCAAATTTAGGCAGCTGGTGCGCGTTGCGGAGCTGGTTCCTAATATTGGGAATTTTGTTTTGCATCACAGAGCAGTCATGACTGTTCTGCCTCAAAAGCCATTTCCAAAACTAAAATTTTGAATGACCTTCTCTTCGCCGAGCTGTTCACCAAATTCGATTTTGTAAATTATTTTCTCATGTTTAGCTAACTTAAGTCGTTCCTAAATAATATCATGAGATCCTTCCAATCATAGATCACGATCCTTGAATCCATAATTAAATTCATGAACTAGTTAAGAGTGAAGTGAAGAAGTTAAGAGTCAAGTCAACAACTCAAGAGTTAAATCAAGATAAGTTCAAAATGTTTTTAAAATTCTTCTACAAATGTTTTAACCTTTTTCTAAAACTTATGTTTCAGAGTTAATCAAAGAGTTCAGATTGAAGTTCATTTCTATAAAGAATTATATTGGAACTAAGTATTTCCAAGAGGTATAAAATTCTTTTCACATTTGAATAATAACGAAATATGAGATTTCCATAGTGTCTTTCATCTAGTTTTCTATTAAAAGAGTATACACTTTCATAATAAAGCAAGAGGGAAATATCTGATTTCCAATGTAGCCTTTGAGCTACGTTTTTTAGGACTAATCCCAAATCAAATAGGAAAGTATGTTTTTATAACATAAGAGCTAATATAAAAATATTTAGGGGAGTAGTATTAAGCACCGATATGGGGAGAGTTCACACAACTCACAAACCCCATAAACCATGTAGCCAGCATGGGTAGAAAAGAGTAAAGTTTAGAGATGATTCCTTTAGTGTTTTTTCGCATAGACTAATGGATCCACTTCGTAGTTCAGGTTCTTTACTAATGGCAAGGTATAGGAAGACCCTGTTAGCGTGACGCAAAATGTTGTATCATCACTATAGCTCTTAAGAGATGATTGTCAATTATAGAAAATCCTACAGAAGTTGGTTGTATTTATATACACGATTTATTTGTATTTTTACATATATCTAAGATTTATATTGTATCTTTGAAGACATACATAGTTGACATCATTTTGTTAAACAACTTTTCTTTAAATTGCACCTGTTTTAAATTACTTTGTATTGAAATGAGTTGAATCATTAGAGTTGAGTTGAGCAAGGTTATCTCTTCAGATTTCCTTTCAAGCCTATATTTGTGTTTTTGCATTCCAACTCGCATACTCGTACATTCAATCTACTGATGCTTTTTGGCCTGCATCTTATAATGATATAGTCGCAGGTAACTAGGACTGGCATTCGACCCACCGTTAATCCACCGAGCAGTTCAGAGTCAGTTGGTGAGCCTCCTTACATTCCGCATGATATCTTTTATCACTTACTTTCTAGTTTTTAGCTGTTTGGATCATTGGCCAAACATCCCTCTTTGTTTTATAGACTTCATAGACAAATAGTATTAGTGCTTTAGTATTTTCATTGTTATTTCCTATGTTAAGACTGAGTTTCCATTTTGGCTAAGTTGAATGTTTTGTCTTTAAAAATGTTCTAAGTTATGTTTTAAACAGTTGACTTGGTGCATTTGAATCCATTAATTAATGTTTTAAGTCTTCTACTTAGTAAGTCAGTCTGACCAAGGCTTCGCGTTGGACGAACAATTTTCTTCGAGTTCCAGTCCAGCCCATGGTGTAAGCTCGGGGCGTGATAAGATTAGTCGCACATAACCTAGGATGTAGTAGTCTAGTTCTAGTATGGCTCTAACTCTAACTCATCATTTTGCTTCGATGGAACTATTTCTTCGACATGTTTCATAAATCTTCAAGCTTCTTTCAACAAATATCAAAAACAACATACTAATATAATCATGCTTTTGAATTAACCAACTCAATCTCTAGTTTTAGTATTCATCATAGTTTGTCGAAAAACAATGTACAGAATGTCAATCGATATTGTTTCATTAACAATTATTAAAGGCACTATGAAAAAACATTAATGGTCAAAGTTTCTTCATACCCCAAATAGTTACTTAATTGAAAGAATTTAGAGCATTATCTCGAAATAAAATATTAAATTAAATATATCCCGCATTTTGTTTAGAATGTAGTTAAAAGCAGAAGAATTTTTTTCACAATCGTAAGATTAATTATTTAACATATATCTTACAAGGTGAAACCAATAATAATTATTATAATTCATAATTCTCAAAATAACAATTTAGCATATTATTAATATTTCTTTCCCGCATTTACTAGTTTTTATTTATTTCTATACATTTCATACTTTATTGGGAAATAATATATTATATACTCTCGACTAGTTCATCGATTTATATCAAATCGTATTAAACTTTATAATTTGTTGAATATTTTCTACCACACTTGTTTATGTGATTTTATTTTTATTTACAAGATATTAAAGAGATACTCTCTCTGTTTTCTTTAAATTTTAAATTTTCGGTTATTGATTTGATTTTTGGTTTTTATGTACTTTAATTCAATTAAATGGAAAATCAAAATTTAAGTACACTAATTTTACATTATACCTTTAAAACCTAACATTTGTTTGCATATGCCCAATTCAAATTCTAAAATACGGCCCATACACATAGACCCAATTCAAAACTAAAGGCTAAAATAGTGAAATTTGAAAGAATTGAAAAATGTATCATTATATTATTGTTTGTTAAATTTGATTAAATCATAAATCAAATCGATAATGTGAAAATCAGAATGAACTGCATTTATTTCAATTTGTCTTCGGTTTAACATCACCAAATCGAAAATTGACGAAGCGAATAGAGATTCACAACCCGAACCGTACAAACTGAACACCCAACCCTATTGACTGAACATTACTATTTATGTATTATGACCTTAAAATTATACATTATTATTTATGTATCTTATTCTAGTTGAAAAATAATTGACTTAAGAAGAAATTTATCATACATGTTATCATTCTAAGTAACATTTTTTGTTATTTCTAGATAACACTATGGTTCGTTGACAAGTTTCTAATATATAAAATAATGTTTGAAATTTGTTGAATTTGATATGCATATGTTAAAGAAGTGGTGCAACTACGTCTTAAATGTTACTCGGATGACTGTAGATAAGTAATAACATTTAGTACATAGTCAATTTGACAATTTGACATGAATCTGTATCATATATAAAATAATTATTAATATGATATATGCTAACTTTATTAGTTATACAACAACGTTTCATATAAATAATAACCTGTGATATATAACGATGTTTTATACATAAAAAAGTTATGTATCATATACATAATTATGAATATGATAAAAAATGATATGTTATAAAACATTAGTGTGACAATAATATTTGATAATGTCAATCATTCTCGTTGAATAAGTACGGGTGTATATATCTTGTAGAAAAAAATAACGAAATTCTGTTAAGTTATGTATCAATATATATTTATAAACATGATATATACTAATTTGTGTTTTAATAAATTCTAAATAAAGAATCAAAACTAATATTTATACATGATGAAATTATAACGTATCATAAAGTTGAAACATAGGAATTATACATAAATTTATCAATCAAAATCAACTAGATACAATAAAAATATGAACCTTGGATGCAAAAGAGTATTTAGTAACATGTTCTAATTTTCTCCCTTTTTTGTATCAGAAAAAAATGAATAACATAAAATTGAAAAACAAATGTACCGACCTTTTTTTGGGGGTGGGGGTGGGGGTACACAATCAGTTTAGAAGATGAAGGTATATCATTCTTCGACTTTGACTTGTCAAAATTATGATTTCTCACTGATAATGGAACATGCAATTGTTTGAATCTATTTTCATCCCAATCATCATCTCAAAATCATAAATACGATCAATTAAGGTGAGAATAACTGGGTAATTTAAATACTAAAATAAGAAGCATCATTCATATGTATTAGAAATTTGAAGATGTAAAATGAAAAAAAAAAAGTTAGAAAGAAATGATGAACTGTAAGTTGGAGAGGAAGAAAAACTTCATACTGAGAAATTTGCAATTGATTGAGTGGTGACGCAAAAAAATTGAAACTCAAAAGTGTACTTAAAGAAATAATTGTTGAGATTGAGGGAGTGAAGTTTAAAGGAGTGAAATAGCAAGACACAAATTACATTTGTGAATTAAGAAGTTATGTATCCTGTAATACCCCTAAAATACTAGACCAACATTGGCATGTTGATGCACAATTTTTTATTAAGTAGAATATGTATTATTGTTATATTGGGAACATGAAATTTTGCGATAATTGCAATCTTGCTTAATCTAATTGTGATCGTAATTTAAGGAATTGTAATGGGGTATTTAAATAATATGCTAGTTAAAATTATGTATAACTTGAAGCGGGGTGAGGGTAATACATATAAGTATATATGTATGCATTTTGGGCATCCACCTTTGAAGTATATGTGTACATCTGATATGGATCACCTTTCTATCTATTTATCGTCACAATTCCTCTGATTAATGGGTTCGTGGTTCATCACTAAGGCCCTCCAAAATCAGCTCAGAAAATCGGCTACGCCTCGACCCACGGACAAACGTACATTAAGTAAGTCATACAACAATCCTTGGTCTGTGTCAGTGGATCAAGACATCATTACCCAGCCTCTGATAGGAACCGCGATTGACTAGTACAGTCCGTAGATCGACCTATGGACCGTAGGTGAAGGTTAGCAGTTAGTTAGGGGGGAATTGCATATTAGGTCAACTTCAAATTGTTATAACTCATAGCAAAAAATCAATCAACTGTCCTATGACCAATCATATGACAGATAATTGAATCATCTTTCCAAGGCCACAATTTTATCTAAAAATCGACCTTCAAGTAAAACATGTTGCATTTTTTAGTGAAGGCATCTCGAGCAAACTAAAACGACGGACCGTCGATTTAACGACGGCCCGTCAGTCAAGGTCGTCGATTACTCCAACAACAATTATTTCAGGGGTCTTTTTCTAGTTCATTTAACCCCTAAGATACATTATTTAAACCCTAAATCATGATATTTTACTCAGATTAAGCCTCGAGTCATAACTAAAAGTTACCTAATTAAAATCCTTCATCAAAAGTTAGAAAATTACAAGCAAGAGAGCGTAAAAAGGTCGAGAACCCTAGTTCAGGAAGGCAACAAGGTTCCATCAGTTCCAGCCCCAAAATCAAAAGATTTCTCTATGTATTTCATCACCAGGTATGTGGAATTTCACTACTGGGATCCTTTCACCCATTGGATCCCTATATATCAAACAATTCTTGATTCTCTTATCATTATTAGACCTACGGTTTCAAAGAAATTCATGACATTATCATGAATTAGTTACTTATATGTTCCAAATTAGATCACCATGTTAATTTTCAGTTTACGCATGAATTTCAGAATCATAGTTATGTATGTCTTTTGTTCTTGAATTACACATGCCAGGTAAGATATTTCAATTATTAAGTCATACATACCTCATTTATTAATGCATTATTACCAGATTAGTTGTTGCATTCTCTGTTTGAGATATCCACTATTTACAGAAACTCATTCATAATAAGTTAACAACTTAATTCGTTGGGAGTCGCATAATACCAAATTGGACTATGGTTTAACGTACCCAAATAGTCCCAAAACTACTATCCAAGTAGGTTCTAAGTCCCTCTGTAGGCATCGGTTTAGTTATTACGCCAGCATGCCTTCATACCTCTAGTAGGGTTATCTGGGTCCTCTCAATGGGACATATACATCAGTCCCCGCACTTACCTCATGTGGTTTCATTATCGTTTATTATTAGCTCCCACAGTTTAGTCAGACTCTATTGCATTGGTCATATTTAAAGTTCTATTAGTATTCAGTCTCAAAATGTTATAAATTTTTTCATTGCTTCTAGTTAGCTTAGAATTTAGTATATCATGTTCAGAATATTACACTTGATTTTGTGTTTGTTCAACTATGTAGGTGTAGGTTCTAATCATCAAGATCACCCTTACATCAGTTCCCGATCTCTAGTCTAGTAGAATCAATGGTTATTCCTCATTCATCGAGGGCAATAGGCATGAGTTTATTTATGTATTTTTAGTCCTTTAGTTTTAGTTTTTGTTAGACTTAGTTGGGGCCTTTCCAAACATTTCAAGTCAGTTAGAGGCTATTTTCGGACATGTTTAGATTGAACATAGAGTCGAGGTAATATGTTCTATGTATTAAGCTCATGAGTATTTCATTTATCTTAGTTATACTATATGGGTATTCCCTATCTTTTACTTATAAATAGGATTTACCTTCCGCATAAGTTTTTTTCTTTAGTATTCTCAGCATCCAGATCATGCTTAGATCAATTCCTTATCTCAAGTTGAGCAGAATCAGTGGTGAGTCCTCATTCTCCGAGGACAAAAGTCATGAGTTTAATTATGTATTTATAGTCATTTAGTTTAAGTTTTTGTTAGACTTAGCTAGGGCCTGTCCCGACATTTATAGTTAGGTTCAGCATAGGGTTGATTTAAAATGTTCTTTGTATTAAACTCAGTAGTATTTCATTTATCTAAGTTATAGTATATGGGTATTCCCCATCTATTGATTTTAATTATCATTTAGCTTCTTCATCAGATTTTTTCTTTAGTATGCTCATGATCATGCCAGCAGGGTTAGATTGGGATCAATTGTGGTTCTAGGTCCCATGTCCTCTTATGAGGGGTAGCTCGAGGTGTGAAACTAATTTAGCTGTTATGGATTCGAAATAAGAGACGCAACATAGGAAAAGTTCTGTCCAGATTTCATATTTAGAAATTATATATGGACAAGTGTTAGTGTTGCGATTATAATCTTTTGTACAAAATATATTTTGCGGTGATCCTTGATTCTTTTCAAACTTAAGAGATGTACCTACAACATGAAAGATATACAATTGATTTTTTCGTTTTCCTTTAAAAATTTAGGTTGCAACATGAGGTACTAGGCTGGCAAGAATTACTATTTTGGGAGCATGGTCGTGTTTGCACAGGATAAGATTACTTGTCATGATAATCCTGTTTTACTTCAAGATTATTGAGATATTAGGAATTAAAGAAGTTATTTAATTGTATTTTTAAGGTTGTATATACTCGTGAACATGTTGACGACCTTTATATGTTAGTTCATCTACAGTTTGAACTCGCGAAGTTATTTTGGACTGTTTCTATGATAAAACATTTATGTTTGTGTGTAAACTTGTATTTGTACTCTTTTTACCTGCTTGTATACATGAATATTATTCTTGGTACCTTGGTTACCTCTTGTTGCTTTGCATTGTTGTGTTGGTATCCTTTATGTCGTTTAAGACACTTGTGTAACTCGCGCACTTATTGTCACGACCCGGATTCTGGAATCCTGATCGCAACAGGCGTTATTGACCTCTCAGAGGTCACAGACAAGCCTCATCTTGCATTCATCACATTCATCTAGTTAAATTTGCGGAAAATTTAAAACTTTTTATATGTATAAAGTATATATAGACTTCATATAATTATTATTTAGATACATCATATACTAAGCTCAACATAAGAGAACAACCATCTAACATAAAGAATCAATTCAAAACTGAAGATAAATATATCACAACTAGTTTGCCAAACGTGGTCTTATTACAAAGCTTTGAAATGAAGGTGCAAAAGAAACGTTAGGGACAACATCCAATAGCTATGTCTAAAACTAAGGGTAGACTAAATCTGTAGCACCCTCAAAATCATGAGGAGCTACCAAATGGTTTGGAGAAACGCAGATGTCCAAACCGCTGCAAGTGTCGTCAACCTGTACTTTGAACTGCACCTATAAAAATAGTAAATAGTAGGGGTTAGTACACCACTTGTACTAAGTATGTGTGTATGCAAACATACACATAAGGATATGCATGATAAAATAAAGCTCTTCCTAAACAACATGTTATTTCTGAAAAGCCTAGTGACTAGACTTTCCTAAATCGTTAGATGTAAATTGTGGTATGAATATGATGATTTTAATGTATTCAAAGCACAGAACTCATTTTCTATATGATTAAAAAACATTAGAATCATCCACATAATTTTAGAACAACTCGGGCGAAGATTTGAAATTTGGATCCTCTTAGGACAAGAGCTCCTCTTTGTACACTTAAATTATTTTTCAGTCTTTTTTTTCTTCTTGTTTTGTAGTTCAATAATTATTTTGGTCCTATGTTTTACTTATAAGTTCAATGATTAATTGTAGTCCCATACCCACAATGAATCGATGTAACTAATCAAAGGACTAAGGAATGATTTCCCTACCTTATAGTGAGTCATTTTTTACATTATATATTCATTACATTTCATAAGCAATTCTCTAGTGATCATGCCATTGATTTCATTACTTTCATATTTTATATATAATACATTTCATATACACGAGTCTTTGGAATCGTTGATGTAGCACAAGACATCTGAAGTGAGGGCCCAACATATTGGACCTCAAACCGAGGGCCTTCTTTAGCAAACACAGAGTCTGCTTCATTAGTTCATTCATACTTCACATATTGATCTTATTCATTAGTAGGATGATGTAAACACCAGCTATACTTAGGATGAAGTTTAAGACTCTCATCAGGATCATGAAGTACAATAACAAAGAATGACCTAATGTCATTACTTGAATTTGATTTCACCTCCTGATTGTCTTGCAGAAACACCATCGGTAACGTTACTTTCATTATCTTCCATACATTGAGGATATCCAAACTTAACAAACATATATCATGTGAGTATCATGAAATCCAGTGTCTACCACACACTGAAAAGAGGTGGAGTCACCTGCCAAAGTGACCCAAAACATTCTAGCTTACACGGGAATTGAACCCCGCCAGATCCCTATATTGGAAGTATAGGTTCGAAGACTAGGAGATATAAGGAGACCCAAACCCGGCATGCCGGATAGTCTCATCCCATGAGAGTTACATGAACTTTTGCCCTTCCCAAAAGAAGGCATCACCATTCATAGCTAGCCTATCGGTGCTCAGTATAAAGCTCCATTTCACTCAACTCATACGTCATGGAAGCTGACTTCTAGTATAAGGACATATAGCTCAATAGATGATTTCTCATATCATCATTAGTATTAAGTATACGTCAGTCTCAATACTTTCATAAGAGTGTACATAGAGACTGATCTTTTCATTAGCTTTACAGTCTTATAGGTGAGTACGTTTTGGTAACATTTACTTACACTATTGATGACTTGTCATCCTTTTCTTTACATTGATAAAATGTGAATTTTCCTTACATAAAATCTTTGGTGTTGATGAGACTTGTCTCACACATTGTAACACCTTCATTCGTGAGTATTTTGAACATAGTAGCTTAGGTTTAAGTGAGGCTTGTCTCACTTCTTTTAACACCTCATTCTTGTCACTTTCTTAACATAGACATCTTTAGTTATGTTATTACTCACTTTACTTGCTTACTTTCGTTTGATAGCTTCATATCATCGTTTAAGGACTATGAGAACTTCACTCAATGAATTACATATGTTCATAGTTCATTTTGATAGGGCATATTGGGACTTGTCCCAATGATTGTCATGCCTTTGAATATGGATTCATTGAATTACCTTAGATGTTCTTATATTGTCATTTCAATACCATGTCTATATATGATTGGCACAAAATTAGTATTGGCCTAGAAAATTTGAAAACTGACTTCATAGCCACTTTATTGGCACAAGCCAAACTTACATTAATTCATGTTTAGTTTGGTATACCTTATCCATTAGCTAATATTTAAATTATTTAAAGATAACAGTTTATCCAATTCCATTCATCACTCTAAGACGATGTATTGTTAGCCATTTTATTGGCATAAGGCAGGCAATTCATTCAAGTATGATTTCGTGGAATCATTAGCCAAATCTATTACATATTTTGAAAATAATGTTGTAGACAAATTTATTGGCATAAGCCAAACTTTCACTACAATTCAATGCGTAGTTTAGCCAAGCTATGAAGTTATTTTGGCATTATAGATTCATGAACTAGCTTTGATTCATTATGAAAGTTATAACTACTTATTCAATGCTATTACGTTCACAAGTTCGTGTGGATATGATATGTTGGGAATTGTCCCATTGATTGGCATACCCTATTATATGAGTTCATTGATATAGAGAATGGTATCACTTTGTTTTTATAACTTCACACATTTTGGGAGATAATATTTTGGACATAGTTCTGCTAGCCAGTTTGATGGCATAAACCAAACTTTCACATGTGGTGGTCATTTAAACTTCAGTTTTTGTGAGCCAACCTTTTTACATTCAATTAACTTATAATTATGATTGAATGAAGATCCTACAACAATAGACTCAACTTCATAAACAACTCACAACAACTTCATATTTGTCGAACACCAATATAAGCAATATGTCATTCCTTAAACTGTGTAACTAATCACTCAATCATCCGAATCAAATCTATAGACCTCATTAATCATTAATAAATCAAGAACTTATAAAATACGTTAGAACCACATACCAACAATATGTTCAAGATTACATCTATATACTCAAAGAATCGAAAACAAGGATAACAAGGAAGATTGACGTTAAACAATATCATTGGGAAACAACCCTACTTTCGAAATTCATGAGTTTGAAACGTTTGAAAAGCCTCTTGGAGAAAGAATTCCATGAGATAAAACCCATACATTAAGTATAACTTAATCTACGAAGACCATCTTGAACGAAAACTTAGAGAAACCTTGAAATCGCCTAAGAGAATCAATGTAATTTTTTTCCCTCGCTTGCGTACTATTTTGCGTCCTTTTTTTCCTATGTGTTTTAACGTGATTTTTAGTTTTATGAAATTATATTTAATTATAAAACTTAGGTTTAATAAGTTAATTTAATAAACTAATTAACCAATTACCAAAGCGCCCCTCCTAAGTTGACTAAACATATGAGAACATAACAGTTAGGAAAATTTGGAAATTGGTGTTGACTATCATTTTTATCAACATTTTGACTTTATATTAAAAAATTAAATCCTTTATTTAAGTAATTTAGGTACCTAGGGTAAGTACTAAAGTACCATTAAGTCATTGGAACCCATATTAACCCTTTTGGACAATCCTAGGTTAAATACTAGGATGTGTATTGAGTTGTACTAGGTTAGTGTAAGAATTTCGTTTTGATTATTTAAACTAATTAAATAAATTGGTAATTTACTTAATTAGGTGACCTAAGGTAATTACTAAAGTACACTTATGTCGTTAGGACGATAACCAATCATTTGAACCATCCTAGGTTAGGTACTAGGTTGTCTTTTTTTTCTAACCAAAATCTCGAAATTGCTTTGTAATTTCAGTTTTGCTCCTTTAAATTAATTAATTAAGATCCTAAATTAATTAACTAAGTAGCATAGGATAATTATTAAAGTATCCATAGGTTTTTAGGACCTTTACTAACTCTTTGTACAATCCTAGGTTTGGTACTAGGTTGTTCCTTTCTTTTCTTAACTTGAATCTGAAAATTTCCTTTTTAGTTTCGGTTTTAGCATTTTTAAATTAATTAATTAGGTAACCTAGAGGAATTAATAAATTACCCATAAATTTTTAGGACCATAACTAACCTTTTGGATCATCCTAGGTTAGATAATAGGTTGTCTCTTTAAGTAGTACTAAGTTAGTGTCAACCCGATTTTGGTCCTAGGTTGTCGGGTGCACTAATTTGTCCAATTCAGTTAGTCGTAGGTTTTTTAGTTATTTAGGTAGTAGGTTAGAGTGTAGAATTAGTACAAAGGTTAGGCCCCACTTGGAGTGGTCTCTTGTGCACGTTTTCCCCCCTAACTACCCTAACCGAATTCGGTTAGGGTGATCCCCTCCTTTGGAAAATTGTTCACATGTATTGCACATGGCTTGGTTGCCATTTCCTAACTAACTATTATTTATGGTTCATTCGGGAATGTTTACTTATTTTCCCAAGAATCCTCACTATGTCCTTGGGAACTATTTAATCTATGTGATCATTTTTAATGATCATGTGCTATTGTACTAGGCTTGACACTTAGATGCCTAGTACTTTGTGTGAAAATAATAGAAAATATATGTTTTTAGCTTAGGGTCTTCAATGCAGGTCCATTTCTTAAACAAGCTAAATAATATTAGAAAATTGGCTAACACCCTTTAAGACAATATTTTCTAATATCACCAATGTTTTACTTTTTTGGGTATTATATAGAAATTGGCTAATAACCCTTAGCCAATTTTCTATAGTATGCCCAATATTTCTCAATATTGGGCATTGGAATGCCTATGTATCCCCAATACGCATTCTTAAAGACCTATTGGGATCTTCACTAGACATGTAATTTTCCGGAATGTTACACTTATACGAATTGTTTAATCAGTTAGCACTCCTGTTGGGACCTAGTCCTTCTTGTGGCTGTGACTTTTTTACAATTGACATGCTTCTTGATTTAGATCATTTTCCATCTTCACTATGGATTATTAGTCTGTCTTACGAATGGAAATTTTCCAGTTTAAGTACAAACTGTAAAGCCACTTTTAATATGGTTCTTGGTTCACTTGATTATTGAGATTTGACCCTCTTGATACAGGGCGTCTTCCTTCTTGTTATATGCTCCCGCTTGACGACATGATGTATATATTGGGCGAGGCTTGTTGTTGAATCTCTTCTAAAATCGGGATATAAGTGGTCTTGTCATTTGATCTTTTAAATATCGAACTTGAGACTCTTATCATAATATTTAGTTGACTTATTTATGCAAAAAGGGAAAAATATAACCCCGAACTTTCATAAACTGTATGTGTATACCCTTCGTTATACTTTTAGGACGTCAGTACCCTTGCCATCATAATTTTGGAGAATATATACCCTTTTAGTTAATGGTGGTACACGTTTTTCTATCGGAACCACTCAATGATTTTTTTTTGAAATTCTACCCAAAATTAAAAGAATCTACCGGGATTAATCTAGAAACCGTTCAAATGCATAATACCCATGACCCAATAATACTAACCCTAATCACCAAATCAATTCACCTAAGGGCAAAGAACAAAGGTGGCAAACGTAGGTCCGCCATTGTACGACGCTTAAGATGCATAATTCTAGGCCGAATCATGATCAGAACGGCAAAATATTGAAGCACAGGATCAACCAAAGCAACTTCCATCAACTAGAATACAGCCATATCTTGATGGTTCATCAATACTAGGTTGATTAATCTAGAGAAATTGGAATCCTTTAGAAAAGAGAGACATGATCGACTTTTAGCAACTACTATATCATAATGAATGGAAATAATTTGCCCATTTCCCTTGTGAATGAGCACAAGAAGAAAGGAAAAGCTCATCAACTTGGCAGTAAGCAATCTACTCAAACAAATTGCTGTTGATTTTTCCTTGAGGAATAACTCCTTTATGAAATTGTTTTACATATCCTAAGTTTGTTGAGATAAAATAAAATAAAATTCACCTAATTTAAGATTTAAGATCCTACTACGACCCCAAAACTCCTTTTTTTTCTCATTCACCTCTTCTCTCCAAACAAATCTAACCGTACTACTTAACCAAATTCTAATGCTAGTATCAATATTTGTGTTGTTTGTATGGATCTTTCTGTTCTAGGAGAAAGTTGAGGAGAAATTTGAGAATTTAGTGTTGAAGATGATTTGAGGATGAAGATGGGGAAAGATGCTGCTAAACAAGTGTTTAAATTGATGAATGTGAAATTAAGTGAATTGATTTTGGGGATTTTGTTAATATTTTTGGGTTATGTGTATTATGTTGTTGGGTAGATTTTAAAATAAATTCGAGTGAATTTTTTTTAATTTTGGGCAGAAATTTAACAAATATCAGGTCAGTGGTTAGGATCGAGATGTGTACCACCGTTAAATTAAAGGGTATACATGCGCAAAATTTTGACGGCAAGGGTATTGACGTCCTGAAAGTATAACGAAGGGTATACATATACCATTTACAAAAGTTTGAGGGTATATTTGTCCTTTTTCCCTTTATTTATTATGATTCAGTTGTTGTTCTTATGACTTGAGAAAGGTATCTTTACAATTCTAAGGGCCCCGAACCTATAGTTGTTACACCACTAAGCAATATGCTTAGTGATAATTGTTTATATTGTAGGGAATGTTAGAGGAAATATCACATCTTCATAAAAGTATCTGTATTTTGTATTAACATTGGGACTTGTACATGAGCTATGTGTTGTATATTAATGTGAAACTTTGAGGGCTAATTCGATCATGTCACCATGGTTTGAAATATAAGAATGACTATTTATTTTGTTCTGTTGAGGTGTGTAATCCCAAGTATTGAAATATATAAAATTTACTACTTGTTTGGAATCGTTGTCTGAAGCATAAACCACCTTATTTGTCTACTCGGAAGTTTGTAATTTTTTTAAATCACTTTTACAGTGCGAGGATAATATACGCATAAAAATATCATATTTATTTGCTTTGATTATTTTGTAATAAGTTAAAATTTTGCCAATATTAATTTGACATCAAATAAATGTAAAAATTGGTAGGATTCACATAGTTAACTATCCCTCTTTTGTTTATGAACCTAGTTCAGCTACTAGATTAAAATCAATATTGCCTTGTTAATAGCTTTGGAATGTCACAAGTATTAAATTAGGTCTCTTCATTAAATGGTAGTACTTCCGAAAGGGGGTCACTACAAGTGTTGGTATTTGAGCCTAGGTTTCTGGTTCTAGGACTTTTGTTGTGAATTAGTTTTAAAGTTGTTTTCTTTCGAAAAGGTTCTACTTAAATTTCATGTTCACTTACATGGTTTGCAATATAACTATTCCTTGTAGAGTGCACACACATGATGTACATATCCGTACTGCAATGTGTAATTCCCTTTTGTAGAAATTAAGTAATGACTTCTTTTTCTAACGGACCTAGGAAAGCTGCTCGTGAAGGTTCGGGTACCTCTTGTTCCTGACATCATGCACTAGAAGGGGTTGGAGAACATATATCTAATCAGTATGCTACCCATACAAGTGGGTCTAAAGTGCGAAACCATCACTGTCGAAGAGCTGGTTCTCATCCTCACACGAGTTATGGTAATAAATTCATGAATCCTCCTTTTCAACAAATGGTTGAGTTCTTCCACAACATGGCTAAATCGATGTATGATCCCAACGGTATTAACTATGAGAAAAATAAGGAAAATGGGTGGAGTGGAGTTTGAAGATACTTTTGATCCCACTGATGAACAATGGTTGAAGCGCATGGAGAGGGTATTTGACCAGTTAGAGTGTTCAGATGTTGCCAAATTTAAGTATTCTATTTCAATACTACAAAAGTATGCTTATGATTTGTCGCTTAGTGTTCCAAATGCCAAGGTAAAACGTCTTGTTCTTACTTGGGATGATTTTCTTAAGGAATTTCGTATGACTTATGTCACATTCGGGAAGTACCCCCTAGTTGTGACCATCGTCGTCATCTTCAAGAGGATTAGGACTAGCCTCTTAGCATTCATCATTATATTCATAGGGTGAAAATGCGGAAAATTTAAAAAATTTCCTCTACACTACTTCATGAGGTTTACTTAGACCTCTCGCTCACACATAATATATGTATATAAAGTATACATAGACCCTTCGTATAAAAAGATTACATACTCTTCTACTTTTATGGAACACACACACACACACGCACACACACACAGTAGCATGATTGAATCATAATAAATCACAATCTAAGTAAATTAATCAAAAAAATCCATAAACAAAGCAATTTAGAAGATCAAATTTGTGATAGATGAAAACCCACTTGAAACTCATCTTTTTGAAATCAATTGGAAGGAACCCTTTGGGGAAAGGAATCCCAATGGTGAATGGAATTACACACCTTGTTTATTGATGGAATATGATGAAGAAAACTGCCCTTCTTTCTTCCTTTAGATCTTGACCTAGCCTTCAATGGAGTTCTTTTGTTTGGGAGAGAAAAAGAAGAGAGAAGGAAGAACAATTGGGTTTTGGGAAATATTTGAGTTGGGTTTAGTTTAATTACGTTAGGGGATTTATATAGGTGATTAAAAAACTTCATTAGACCGCACTTAACCCCCAAACTAATTCAATAACCATCTAATTAATTAATTTGATTAATTAAAATGTGGAAGCCAAAACAGTGACCTGACCTACGAGACCCCGACCTATGCATCATTGGTCAGTCTACGGCCAGTGTCCCTTCCGTGCTGCACATCCGTCATTTTGGTCAGAGACTTGCAAACACGAACCCTCACGAAATTGACTAAGGGACCATTGATGCCCCGTCGATTGGCCTACGCCTCATTGGCTGGCTACCGTTGATGGCAATGTCTTTTGACATCTTTTAGCCAAACAGGAATGGCCCTCCTCAAGGACCCTTTGTTTCGTCCATGGAGAGTCGTACCCGGACGTTCGACTATAAACAAAATTTAATGTGTGTTAGATAAGTTTTCACCAAATTTCATCTGTTTTTGATTCTTAAAAACTTTTCAAAAAGAATAAGGCACGCTAGAACCTCTTGAACTAGTTTCCGGACGTCATGGACGTTCCTTGACATTTTGATTCTAAGTCTTTTTAATGACTTATCTACATTATATTTGACCTTAAAAACTGTTACAACTCTTAGACTCTAATTTTAGGCTCTATATTATACTTTACACTTTTGGAGTATTACATTATCCCCCCTTTAGGAATATTCGTCCCCGAATGACGTTAAAATTCTTTGAAAGAAAGAAATAGAATCAAGAATAGCAGCCCAATAAACAAAACATCAAAACATGAGTTACAATTTCAAATAAACATAACCTCTTGACCTTTTACATAATGCAACTTAAACATCACTTTCAACTCTTAAGAGTTCAACATTCATTACATGCTTATTCACTTATTCCAAAGCTTTCTTCAACACATATCAACATGGTCAATACAACTTATGAAAAATGTGGTGATAACAAATGCTACATTAACAATATTAATGGATCAGATTTCACATTCCAACCGCTATTATGGATCAAAGTGTCACATTCGAACACAACATAATGGATTAGAGTTTCACGTTCCGACACATCATTATGGATTTGAGTGTCACTTTTTGCACAGTATTATTGGATTGGAGTGTCACTTTTCAACACGGAATAATTAGATCTGAGTGTGACGCTCCGACATGGTAACATGAAAGGAAAAATATGTTGAATTAACTTAATGTACTCATTTTCAAAGAACCCATTTCCTAAATGAGTGTTGTGTGGAGGCATGAGTCCCCATACGTGTGCTTGATATTGAGATTGATTGTGTACTTACTTTAGGGTTGTTGTCACTGGTTCATGTTGTTTGTTACTTGCACATGCTAAGTATTATTATTGATTCTATATTACTTTTCATTGTATATTACCTTTATTTTGGATTGGCCGATGATACCTACTCATTACATGTTGCTCCGTACTGAAACGTACATGTGTTTTACTTTGTTCCCTTTTATGGAATGCAGGAAATGTACCAGCCACTTTGACTTTCCCTCAACCCTAGCTAGTCACCAGCATATCTTGTTCGAGGTTGAGCTACTCATTAAAGATCGTTTTAGACTCTCTCGGTCATGACATGATCTCATTACATTTGAGACATAAACTATTTTATTAATTTATTTTGGTGTATTTAACACTCTTAGACTAAGTATTTGAAGATTAGATTCCCTTAATATGATGACTTTCAGGTTTTGAAAATTAGATGTAGTAGAATTTAATAGATTTGTGTTTCTTACACTAATAAGATTTTAGCTTCCGCATTATGATTAGTATTTCATAAATTTAATGATAAATATAAGTTTCGGTTGGATTCATTTGTTCTCTCACATAGGAGTTTAAGTGTGGGTTCCACTCATGACTCGTTTTCGATCGAGACACTAACTAACATTCTATAAAATAGGGGTGAAGTAAATTTCAAACATAACTTTAATGTGTTGAAACAAAAAATGAGTTGTATAATTTTTGACAGAGATTGTTTGTGCATTTCTGATAGGAGATTTTTTATTTTTATTCTTCTTCATGAACCAGTGAAAACCTTAATTTTTAAACAGTTAAAAGGTTTAATACCCATATTAGGATTGGCTTGTTGTGGGATCTACTAAATAGAACCCTTCAAGCCCACAATTTATTTGATGACAAGAGTAATTGTTGTGTTTAAAAATATGTAAATGAAATTGACTTTTATAAAGAATTGTAACTTTTATGAAGAGTTGACACTTGGATAAAAAGTTATGACTTTTCTGTAAGGTTGTGAATTTTTTGAATGGTTGAGCGTCTTTCTGATAAGTAACAACAGAAGCCATTCGCACTATCATCTATTCTCTATAAATAGATGGGTTTGTCTTATTTTTTAATAACTAATTTTTGAACTTCTTTCTATTCTACTAAATGTAGTATTCTAAGTGAATTTTACTGTAGTTAACTGGGTTGCTGACACCGTTGTTTTAAGTATTAATACGTAACATTATTCTAGTATGAGAGGATATATACCATCAACCTTGAGTACTTGAGGGAACTAATATTCTTATGGAAACATTTTGCTTCTAGTGGGGTCAATTTTTTTTTTCAGAAAATTATTTTGTTATTATTTTTAATTTTTTTCAAATTCTATTTTTTTTAATTGTTTTAAGATTCTAGTTTAAAAAATTCTTTAAATTGTGTCGTTTCTTACAAAGTTCTTCAAAAGTATTTTTTAAAGTATCTTAGTAATATTTTCACACCTAAGGTGGCATTGATGTTTAGGTGTTTATGTCAGGCAAGTTGCATTATACACAAACATTCTACTGATCAGCTTTGATGTCTCCTTGGGAGGATAGTGTTTTTGTAGCTGATGCCGAAAGTTATAACATTTATCTTCATATGAAGCATAACTTCTTCGGATCAAACTTTTGCTATCTTGTTTTTGCTGAAGAATGTGCCTAACTTTTTGCTTTTCTCCTTTAGCTATTTTTTCCTCCAATATTTTATAGCCAAAATTGTTTGAGTTCTACTGTGGAATTCTGACGTTCCTTATTTTTATGGTTTCATTCTTCTATTTAAATCAACAGAGTTAGAAATTTCTAGCTAAATGTTTTCCAAGGAGGAGGTTGATGAGAGTCGTGCACAAGTTGTATATAATGGGAGTTCTTATAGAATCAGTGAAATTGGGCTTGAAATTTATCCTGTTTATGGGTGTGACTCAGGCGAAGGCTTACCATATGCTCATGTAGATTTTCGAAATGCTTGTGATAAGTGGGGTTGGCGGGCAGGGAAAAGAGTTTTCAAGTTCAGGTACCTTTAGAGATAGATATTTGTATCTTCCGAAGCATTTTTAGGCTCCAAAAGGTGGACAAAAAAATGCTTTTCGAAGTAATATTTAGGTTGAACAGTATCTTCATTCTGAGTATCCTGACATGGATATGAACCAATTTTTTGCGTCATTTAGTTGGATGATTCCTTCGATGATGTTGCCAAGCTCAAAAGGTTAGCTTTTTGGTATATGGCATGTAGATATTTATTTGGTTGTTTGCTTCAATTAAAAAAAACACTTACCACATCTTTTTATTGACTTGATGCGAAATTTGTTTTCTTTTTAATCAGAAATTGATTTTGACTGAGATATGATAGAGAGGACTACATCTTTAGGGACAGAATTGTAGTCTTTACTGTCTGATTTTCCTATAAGAGTCATTTCTTGTATTGCTGGTAACAAAATTTTTAGCAATTTATCAAAAGAAAATCCTTTTCCGGCCATGGATTGGGATATTTGTTGCAGGGAACCTGGTTTTTCCCGAGGTTATTATTGTATCCTTTGCTTTAGAACTATGATGGGTACATTTTTGTTGATGTGAAGCAACAATAGATGGATACATATGTTGATATGTTTCCTATCTAGATTGTGTTATACGAGGTTACATTGCTGGGAAAGTTGGAGGAAGCATCAATTTGGATGCACAATATTTATGTCGATACTGTGATTCAAGGATGGATTTGGTTTCACATGATCTGATGCTTATAAACACCTTCACATCTGTTTCTTCTTTTGATGACATTGAAAAGATTTTGAATGTTGGCATTTGTATTTTGCATGTCTCACAAAAAAAAAGTGGAAAAGAGTTGTTGCATCATACTGAATAAATCAAGGCAAAGGTATAGCTAATTGATGAATAGTACCTTTTCCCTTATGATTCTATTGGTTTTCCTTTTGAGTTTTACAGTTAAAAGAATGATTAATTTGATAATAATATCAGCTAACAAAAGGAGTTTGCATTCAAGATGCATTCAAAAAGGAAGGTTGTGTGGATAGCACTAGTAACTTCACTCCCCTCTCATCATCTTGTTTGTGTTTATCAGTTACTTTGACTTGAATATTTGTATCCGAGCAATACATTTCAGTACGTTTCTTTCTAAATCAATTGTGGGTCTTTCTGCTGGTACGTTTCTTTGTAAATTACAATCTAATTTTTGTGAGACTATTGTAATACTATAGTGTCGAATATATGGAATGGATGTTATTTTTAGTTGGTTCTTGGTCGTTATAGTTATGTTAGGAAGGGGAATTTGGCAATGTTGATATTGAAATTTGGAATTTGGAACTTTTGTATTACGTTCCTTGACAATTTGAGAGGGAAAATGTTAGGCCATTATTGGCTAATGATGGATAATTTTTGAGGTTATTGATTAGGTGTGACTTACTATATAATATATGTTGTTGGCTAGAGAATGATTAGAAATTGTTTAAATTTTGTTTCATAAAAGCTTAAGGACAAGTATGATTCTCAATTCTAAAGATTGATTATTATGGAAACAAAACTGTGAGTAGATAATAATTTCATAACGATGATTACTTGAGGGTTATGAGAAATTATTAATTACGATGTAGAGTAGAGAGTCGATCTTGCTTTTGCAATTTTACTTACGGGTTGATTGAATTCAATGAGTTCTTAGTTAGTTTCGATGTAATAGTTTTTTTATGGTGCTAGGTGTTTATAGATTTTTTTTATATATTATTATAGATGATTAAATTTTAGGTGTATTAATGTTTTATATAAAAATAATTAGATTAAGTTATTGAGAGGAAATAAGACTTAACTCTACACTTGCTATTTGAGAAATACAAACCTTGATACATTAGTTGGTATAAAATTTTAGGAATTTTGTTATAGTAATATGAGTATTTACGGATTGGTTTGCTGATATATTATGCATACTTGATAAATTGGAAACATTCTACACTATTGAGAAAAGGAAACACATCAGTGAAGTAGCTTGCTTGACTTCAAATCTTTGGTGGAGGTAGGTTATGGGTTATTTCATTTTATAGATAGACTCTTAATTGTGCTTGATAAACATTGAGTGATATGGTGAAGTTCTCGATTTACTTGATTGTATGTTTTATGATTTGTCTGAAATCCACAGGTTCTGAAATTAATAATCTTGAGCCATCTCTATCGATGTGATGTTTTGAATAAAGAAGGCTTGATAAAATATTTTTAATTCACTCAAAATTAGGGATATTAAATGATAATTTAACAATATAGATTGATCTAAGTGTCACGTTTCGATACGATTTTATTGATCAGAGTATGGTCTTGAGAAGATTGAGTTTCTTTGAAGGGTAGAGTTTCCAAGGCTTTCAAGAAGTAAAAATTGGTGAATCCTCATAGCATCCGAGGACACCACCATTATGTTGTATTTTATGTTCTTTTCTATGTTTAGACTTTTATGGGCTGTGACCCAACACTATTGTAGTTATGATGTCATAGATTATTTTTGAGACATATGTTAGAAGTTTTATGAAATGATTCCGCATTATCTTTTGAAAGAAAAGTTTTAATTTCACACTACTTTTCATATTTATGCAATGAATAAGTGTCTAAGGTCTTGTATAAGACCTTGTAGAGGTCAAGTACCCCGTGTTCCTACTTGAAGGATGCCCTAACTTCTAGGATGTACATTGAATGGTGACACTCCAAGTTCTAGGTTATGGATGCACATTTCTGATGGAATGTTGATATCATTTGTGAACACAGTGAATTGGTGATATATATATGAAAAATATTGAAGTAAAAATAATAAGTATTGAAGGCTAGCAGGTCTGTTCTAACTTTGCTTATATGAAGACATTTGAGTGAGAATTTAAATTTTCATTTCAGATAGAAGCAAGAGGCATGTAACACTATTTTAGATGTTTTGCTGTTAGGATTAGTTGCACAACTCTTCATCTCTCACATGATTATTTGTTTCATGGATATCAATATATTGGACTATTGTTGCTTCCAATTGAAATTCTAGAGGTTCATATATGACATGCTAAATATGATGGTTGGTAAAATTTTTGTTGGTTTATGTCATATTCGTCAAACTATATTTTATCACATCGATAGTACTTTACTTTACACTTGTGTTGTATCTATAGTTTGGGAGGAATTTTCTTTATTAGGTTACAAACTCTTCGGAAATTTATAAAACAAAGATAGAACATTCTAGCTTCTGCTACAAGTTTGATTTTTGAACATCAGATAATAGGATCATATGTAAAGCCTCATGTTTATTTTCATTGCATGGGATGTGCTAAAATGAATGTGACTTGATAACTGCTCAATGAGTGGCCAAAAATTACTTGTAAAACATACAAAACTCTAATACTTGTTTGATGAGTATTACAGTACATCCAATAGGGAATGAGCTAAGAGATGGAAGTCAGATGAAGTGAGCTAAGAGATGGAAGTCAGATGAAGTCAATAGTCAGTACTTTAAATTGTGTGATGCTCAACTCTGCATGTAGCAACCAGCTTTTTCAGATTCCTTCTCTTTGGTGATTATACCTTGGATGATGTACTCCCTAACTTTGATGGTGAACTTGAAATTCCTTACGGCTCATTAATTAATGATGTGGTGCGAGTGAGCTATGTGATCCACTTTTTTCTCTGTGCAATTCCTATTGCCTATGATAATCGCAGATTCCTTTAAGGCATAGCAACTCTCGTCTATCTCATATTTTTAGGACCAAATTGTGTACCTAATATTTGGGATGCCTTCCAGTTTACTGGTGCCACGACTACTGTCTTTGTTGGTTTCGTTATTCAGCTGCTATTGTCCTTAGGTGAGTACCATCTTCCCTTTTCAACTACTTATCTGTTATCATTCTTACATACTTAAACTTAATTCTCAATGTTTGTCATTGATCACAGAGATACACATGGAATTTCAATCAAGAGGGACAGGCTAGTTTCATCGGTCATGATATTGTTAGTCATTTCCTCAAGTAGTGTGGCAATCTTCAGTTACATTTACAACCTTTTCAACACAGCAGTTGAAGCTTAGAAGATCGCTATAGAGTTGGATTCTTTGTCCACATAAGGTTCATAGTCAATTGTACTTTCGGGTAAGTTAACTGATTCTTTAGTTCCTGATCGATGATGCCAAGTTAATTCCAAGAGAAGATGAATATCAAGTTGAAGATACATGTAACACGATGCAGGGATCAATCTATGTTCTGTATAGCACAGAAAATCGTAATCTACAAAATGGCTAACATTACGAAATTGAGAGCATTTGTATAAGGTTCTTGACAACTTTTTTTATACGAATTTCACACAGTTGTAACTTTTCATTCAAAGTAACACAAGAACTCAACAACTAAAGTTGTTTGTTATACTTTTGTCTCATTTACATACATAAATCCTTTTATGCTAAAAAGTTTTTTGATGTACTACGGAAATTAAGGATATTCTGATGGAGTTAAAGACCTAGATGAGGACAGAGCACTTTTCAGCTTTGATGAGGTAACACCATGGATAAACCTTAAACCTATTTTTTTTGTACCGGTGTAGGATAAATTGACGCGATAAATTTAAAATAAACTGTTGAAAGGGTCTTAAGTTTCGTTACACTGATCTGTACATTTCTCATAACTTAAATAACATTTATCGTGTGACAAATTGTAATCTCAATTATTTTCAGTACATGATGAAAGAGAAGTTGAATAAAAGCAAGACACGTGAGGAACAACCTCATGGCAGTGTTGCTGAGAAGGAAAAACCTCATGAAAGCACTACTAGAGTGGGTACTTGATTTTAAAATTTTAAACTTATGTTATTAACATTAGCTTTGTAATAAATTCTTTTCATCTACTGTGATGATTTTTACTAGGTTGCAAATCCCAAAAGTGACAATGAAGAAGCACCAGTAAACATTGCTCAAAGCGTTTATCGTTCCTGATTTTTGGTAAATCCTCCTTCCTTATTCTTTCTTTACTTGTTTTCTTTCAATTTTATTTTATCTGTCACTTCTCTCATTTTTCTGTAAAACTATTAAATTATGGTCCCTTTGTTTTATTCATACTGTAAATTTTAGTAAATTAAATTTTATTGGTTGATTGATTTATCTTTCTCCTTTATTTCTGGCAGCACTGCAAGTTCCTCGACTTATCCTTCCTATATTAGATATGATCGTGAGTCAAGATTTCATACTCTCACGGACTCAATTTTCTTGTTTATTCATAGTAGAATGCATTTTTTTTTTTTGTTTTGATAGTTTGAACACAATATTATATGTAATTCTTTTTTTACCTCTTGAAGGCAAGAAAGTGATGCATTAAAGTTAAATTATTCTTTATTGACGTTGTTTGAGTTTGGTTATTCTTTCTATTACTATTTTTTATTTGTTTCTCTAGTTATACATATGAATTGAGGTAAATTCATAGTCATTTATAATCTTCACAATAATTTCCACTAAAACAAGTCCCATTATAAGGCAGTATATATATATATATATATGTGTGTGTGTGTGTGTGTGTGTGTGTGTGTGCGTGTGTGCGTGTATACACGCACGCACAGACACACACAGATATATATATATATATATATATGTATATATATATATATNTTAAATAACATTTATCGTGTGACAAATTGTAATCCCAATTATTTTCAGGACATGATGAAAGAGAAGTTGAGTAAAAGCAAGACACGTGAGGAAAAACCTCATGGTAGTGTTGCTGAGAAGGAATTACCTCATGAAAGTAGTACTAGACAGGGTACTTGATTATAAAATTTTAAACTTATGTTGTTAACATTAGCATTGCAATAAATTCTTTTCATCTATTGTAATGATTTTTACCAGGTTGCGATCCCAAAAGTGACAATGAAGAAGCATCAATAAACATTGCTCAAGGCGTTTATCGTTCCTAATTTTTGGTAAATCCTCCTTCCTTATTCTTTCTTTACTTGTTTTCTTTCAATTTTATTTTATCAGTCTCTTCTCTCATTTTTCTGTAAAACTTTTCAATTATGGTCCCTTTATTTTATTCATACTATAAATTTTGGGAAATTAATTTGATTGTTTGATCGACTTATCTTTCTCCTTTATTTCTGTCAGCACTGCAAGTTCCTCGACATATCCTTCCTATATTACATATGATCGTGAGTGAAGTTGTCATACTCTCACAGACTCAATTTTCTTGTTTAATCATTGTTGAATGCATTCTTTTTTCTATTTGTTTTGATAATTTAAACACAATCTTATATGTAATTCTTTTTTTACCTCTTGAAGAGAAGAAAGTTGATGCATTAAGTTTAATTATTCTTTCTTCACGTTGTTTGAGTTTGGTTATTCTTTCTATTACTATTTTATATTTGTTTCTCAAGTTATACATATGAATTGAGGTAAATTCATAAACATTTACCATCTTCACAATAATTTTCACTAAAACAAGTCGCATTTTTAGGCAGTGTATATATATAATAAGTGGGAAGCTTTCAACTTCAAAATTGAATTACTATTTAGCCCTTAAAATATATTAAAAAGTAATTAAATTTTTTAATTAATTAAATAATATTATTGCACAATATTTTTTGACAATTAATTTGAAAGTTGAAAAGACTTAATAATAATATCAATTAATTTGAAAGTTAAAAACACTTAATCACTTTATTAGGAAATTTGAAATGATGCATGAAAAATGAAAAGAGTATAATCAGTTATTTACGAAATTTAAACGGTTACATCACTATAAATAGGCTTATTACTTCATTGTATGGAATTCAAATGGCTACATCAGTACCATGACTCACATACACTCATATTCATCATTTGGATTGTTACTAAGAGATACTTTTCCAGCCTGAATGGAATTCAAAAAATTAAACCATATTAGCTTCTTCGACAAATATTTTTGGTGCCTTGATAGGAGAATCACGGTTTGGGATATCAAGATCGATATATCAAGAACAATATCAAAAAGATGAATCACTAGAGTTTCTATTTATTTATGTTATATTATTACAAATCAGGCATATGATTGACAACATAACAATGATGATCACCTTTATGGACATAATCTCCCCCCACCACCCGATTGTCCTAAAATACTTATATATATGACTTGAATTCTCCGAACAGATTCTTCAGACGCACTATGATAGTGCCAGGCCTCCCCCTCTTTCTCAGAATTGCCCCGCAGGGCAATTAACAGCTTCTGATGTTGTGCAAGTCCAAACAGTGTTGAAACTTGCTCTGTGGAACCGGCTTTGTGAACATATCAGCAGGATTATCAGCAGTTCCTACTTTCTTCACCTTGATTCTCTTCTCACTTCTCAGAAAATGATACCTTACGTCAATATGCTTGGTTCTCTCATGATGGACTTGATCCTTGGCTAGACAAATTGCGCTCAAACTGTCACAATACACCGTAGCCTGATCATGATGCAGACCAAGATCACTAACCAGCCCTTTCAGCCAAATCCCTTCTTTTGCAGCCTCTGTCAAGGCCATGTACTCCGCTTCCGTAGTAGAAAAAGTCACTGTAGGTTGCAAAGTTGACTTCCAACTGACAACAGATCCTCCAAGGGTAAACACATAGCAAGTCATCGATCTTCTTGTGTCAACATCTCCAGCATAGTCAGAATCAGAATAGCCAGTAACCAAGCACTGAGTATCACCTCCATAAATGAGACCAACGTCAGATGTACCTCTAAGGTACCGGTAAATTCTCTTCACAGCCTGCCAATGTTCTCTCCCTGGTTGTCCCATGAATCTGCTCACTACACTGACTGCATGTGCTAAATCTGGCCTTGTACAGACCATAGCATACATCAAACTTCCTACGGCACTGGAATAAGGGACTCGTGAGATGGATATTGGCAGCACTGGGGTATCAATAGGCTTAGATGAAGACATGCCAAACCTCGCCAAGACATTCTGAATGTAGCTTCTCTGTGACAAGAAAAGTTTCCTTCTCTCTCTGTCTCTAAGGATCACCATCCCTAGAATCTTCCGAGCGGCTCCCAGATCCTTCATCTCAAACTCAGCACTAAGTAAACCCTTCAGCTTCTGAATGTCATACTTCTTCTTTGCAGCTATCAGCATATCATCTACATAAAGCACAAGATAGATGAATGAATCACCCTTGAGCCTATTGTAGTAGACACAACAATCATATGAGCTCCGAGTATAGCCCAACTTCACCATGTAGCTGTCAAACCTTTTGTACCACTGCCTTGGAGACTGCTTAAGTCCATATAAGGACTTCTTCAATTAGCAGACGTGATTTTCCTTCACTGGAACTTGGAAACCATCCGGCTGAGTCATGTATATCTCTTCCTCCAACTCTCCATGTAGAAACGCTGTCTTCACATCAAGTTGTTCAAGCTCCAGATTCTGATGTGTAACTATTGCTAGTAACACTCGGATGGAAGTATGTCTTACCACTGGTGAAAAGATATCATTGTAGTCCACTCCCTCTCTTTGTTTGAAACCTCTGGCAACAACCCTGGCTTTATACTTGACTCCTTCTGCTGGTGATATCCCTTCCTTCTTCTTGAAAACCCATTTGCAAGTAATAATCTTTCTCCCCGAAGGCTGTATGACCAGATCCCATGTCTGATTCTTGTGTAAGGACTCCATCTCATCTCCCATAGCAGCAAACCATTTTTCAGAATCAGGACTTAAAATGGCTTCTTTGTAAGTAGACGGCTCAAATGTATCTACCTCTTCAGCAACCTGTAGTGCATAACCCACCATGTCCTCAAAACCATACCTCGTAGGTGGCCGAACTCCAACCCTCCTTGGCCGATCTTGAGCTATACTTCGATGGATATCTGATGGCATAGATTTTGGAATATCAGTTTCTATCTGTGGCTCTTGATCCTCCTCTTCAGGTTCTTTCAAATCGCTCTCGTT
>NC_028645.1:66787456-66812658 GCF_001406875.1 Solanum pennellii
TATATATATATATTTATATATACTTACATAAAAGATAACCCTAGGCCCACCTACGTAGCGCCACCACAAATAAGAGTTCCCCTTTATATTTATTTAATTTAATATCGAAATTAGCCTTCCCCTTTCATTAAAAGTTGTGACTTTATTAAAGGTTGTGACTTTTATGAAAATTTGCGACCTTTAGGAAGTGTTACAATTTTTAGGAAGCGTTGCGACTTTTATGAAAAATTGTGACTTTTATGTAAGGCTGTGACCTTTTCGAAGGGTTGAATGTTTTCCAAGATTTGTGACCTACACATTATTTAATATAAATAGAGGAATTTTCTGCCAGTATTATCTTTAGGGTTTTTCAGTTATAGGGTAGTCGAATTGAAATATATTAATTATGTTTGTTATGAAGTTTGTTTCAATCCATAAAATTTTCTTCCTTCTACTTCAAAGATATTAATCTTTACTATAACTCATAGTTATTCATGTAACTATGACATTTTCTTTTTACAGTTTTTAGTTTTTGTGAACTTTTTTAAATTCTGTTAGCATTTTTTCAAGGATGATTGCAAAGAGGTCTTCTCTTTCTTCCCATCCTACAGGTTTCTTCATATAATCAAAGAAAAATGATTTTAATCGCAATGTGACATTATTACTCTTGAACCTCTCATAGCATAACTCATAATACGTTTAAAATTGTTCAATTCATAATATTTGGTTCTTTATTATCAAAACATTTATTTTTGCGACTGTTATTTGTAGGTTTTTTCTCTATAGGGGAGATGAATTTAAATACATTTATTAAGCTTCTTATGTAGTGTATTTCATTCCTCAAAATTTTCTTCGTCCTATCTAATGAAGTTTAATCTTTTACTGTAAGTCATAGTAACTCATGTATCTATTGCAATTTGTTTTTTTCTATTCTGGTGTCTTTTTTTTAAAAAAAAATTGTGTTAAAAATCCAGTGAGGATGATCGAAAATTTATCTTCTATTTTATCTATTTCTATAGTTTTATTTGTATACTTTTTGTGAAAATTTCTTGTGGGTTGTGCAATATTTGATAGCATAGAACAATAAATATATGATAACTAATACTAAATCAATGCTGACGTCTGTTAAAAGAACCAACCAAATTGCTCTCTTGTTTGCCACAATTAGTATATTATTTTGAAATCTCATTCTTAGGTACATACTGTTTATATTCCATTGAACCCTTTCTAGAATATTAGTATACATACTATCAATTTACTTCTTTTATCTCAAGTTAACTAATTTGTCATATTTCTTCGTCTCTTCTTTTTCGACATAATAACATATTAATTTTACTTGAAACTAACAAATGTCCAAAATACACTAAAACAAAATTTTTTTTTCATCAATAAATATGCACATAAACTTAGAGTGCTAGAGACTTTACCTAAATTAATTAATTTTCATTAGATTCAATGTTGATGGGATATATAGAGACAAACTATATTCTTGAAAACTATTTTAAGCAACATGCATTTTTTCTTGATTATTAGGAAAGTAAGGTTGTGTTTATTATTCTATGTGGATATTTATGAGTACAAGCACTCAGAAAATTATTCTTTGAGGTTTGAATATGTTATGTGTAAAAATTTTGGTTTAGAATATCCAATTATGAATGATGTCGTCTACTTCTTGATTGATAATGACATTATTTCTTTGTAACTGCATAACATAACCATAACAATAATTATTGTTCAATTCCAAATAAGTTATGTTGGTGATATGAAACCTAAGGAATAGTAAAGACTAATCTACGTCTATGAGGAATATATTTCTGATACTAATAACTATTTTAGGGTAATAAGAAAGGATACAAAGGTCCTCCATTTGAATTAGTTAATTATTTTCTTGCATAGATGTGATGTTCCACTTTATTTGGGAGTGTTCTTTTTCGAGGATTTTTGGTCTCTTATTTAATGTATGATATTGTTCTTTATAAGTTCTTGGAAGTTACAAAATTTTCATTACTTGTGACCAACTATTTCCATGGAGATTTCTTAGACTTCTTTCTTATACTTAAAATATCTCTATGACTCGTAATTTTTTTATATAAAAAAATAGAGCACTTTTAAAATTTTTGATTGACTTAAGATAGATGATCTTGACAATGTAGTGTACATATCGAAAATCCGAATATTACCGAATGATCAATGTGAGTTTAATAATAGTTCGCACAGGTAATTTACCTAGTTTATTAATATGAAAGCTTTACTGGCAATATTATGGGTCTTTACCGGCACTCTATATAAATATCATTAAATCCTTAAATGACACTGGACCAAATGACAATAGATTAAATGCCGCTAAAAGTTTTTGTGGAGATAAATATTGCCGCTAAAAGTAAAGTTAAATATCAATAAAAGTCTCTTTTGTTGTAGTGTTACTTTTAAAGACAGTGGGCACTGTAATTTTTCGTCAACAAATCTTTCTTGTTTGATAAAATATGTTATTAAACTTAATGCATCTAATGGGTGTCAAAGGAACTACTTCATAAAAAAAGAATATGAGTGAATCAGTAAGTGACTCTCAACTAAAAATTCTTTTTAGTTTGTGTATCTGAAGTTGAGTGGTGAAACTACAAGCCAGCAGATTGAAATATAGAAGGCTTAAAACCTCAACTCAAGAAAATATCAGGCTGCTTCTTTTTATTGTCTCTATATGCTATAAGAGAATACATATTAATGCTCTCAATGCACCTCCTGCAAATTTATATTACACCAACTAGTACCTTCAGATCACCATATCTTGCCGCACTATTGTCTATTAAATGTATTGTTCTGTATCTTTAATGTGGACAATTAGAAGATAAGGTTTCTGAACTTGGTGCTGTGACGTGTGAAATTTTTGAGAATAACATTAACAAAGGACAAAATACTCTTAATATGTTTTTAATTGCTACATTATAAGTCCCTTTGTCGTTAAAATAAATCAAAGATCTTTCAAAATTTTCATTATATATTGATTGCATGGTCTTTCATTTAACATGTAATTAATATTTGAAGAATTGAAAAAGCACAGAACCCCAGGTTCCTCTTAGATCTTAACCATTGAGGGGGAACATATGGTAGTTCAACGGTACAGTTTTTATAACATCACTTATAAATACTTACGGTCAAAAATAATTACATCATAAGCTATTTCTGATAACATTTCTTATTTTGAATTTCGTTCTAGGAATTACGATCCAGATGTTCAAACTTAAGAATTGGCTAAAGAAGTGACATTTTTTTTTACAAACAACCAACTTTTCTTTTTGATTAGGACATATTCTTCCTCCATGTCTGGTCAGCATTAATGGATCTTATCAGGAGGGTGATGATAATGATAAGTATGATAAGGAGAGTGAGGGTGATGAGAACGATAAGTCTGATAAGGAGAATGAGGGCGATAAGGAGTAGTTGTATCAATTTGACATGTTAGACTTCTATATATTTGGAAATTTTTTATCGTATTTTAGTTTATTTTGAAGTTGTATGAAGTTTATTTTGACATAGTTTAATGTATATGTAGAAAATATTGTGTTATTTTTGTTGGATGAAGTTTATCTTAAAATAGCTGATTTTTATTTCTTCGGGTTGGATGAGTTTTATTTTGAAATAGCTTATTTGGAATTCTTTGAATTGTTTTGACATTAATTGTTTTATAAAAATACTGACCTCCGGAGGTCAAAATCTCAAAAATAAAAAATAGGATATCGACCTCCTGAGGTCAAAACATCAAAATAAAAAAATGCCGAGTTTATCATAGATTACCACTTCTTAACTAACTTTTGACATGATTTATATAGAATCTACAACATAATTACAACTTAATAGGGCAGAGTTCGAGGACAAAGTCGATATTAGCAATTCGAAGGCACAAACCACAATTGAAGGATGAGGATCATTGTTGGAGCATGAAGATGTTGGGTGAATCTTTTTTCAAATGACCCATGAATATTTACAAATGATCTGATATAGATTTTTATCCAAAAATAGGAACCCCCTAAAATTATAAAGTAATATAATTTAAATGGGCTCGCGCTTCGCGCGGTTAGAATATTTTTATTTAAAATCTATTAGAATAATTTTTTGTGTTTTGATGTTCTAGTCTATGTATATAAATCTGATTTTTAAGAGTATAGAGACTATTCAATTCTATTTTATCATTTTTTATATTAAAAGAAAAGGTAAAATTAAAAATGATAACACTATTTTCTCCTAGTTTACGTAATTTTATTTTACCGTGGTTACATAGTGTCTTTAATTAGAGATCAAATAAGTATTTTCTCAATATTCCTCTTTGCAAATATCGTTAGTAAAAAACTATAAATTACTTTTAAAATAATAAATATTTTTTTAAAAATGTATTAATAAAAATAATGTGTTTATTATGTGCAAAGGTTTCATAATCATATCAATAGGTAATATGTAGTCATTATGTGTTTGAAAATTATGATGAAATCTTCCAAAATCATAATTTGATATGTAACATAGTTATGATAATGTTTTGGAATTGAAGTTGTGCACAAACAAAACATTAAGGATCCTTGAAAAGTATGAAAGAGACGTAAGGGATAATGGGGAAAAAGTTCTAAAAAAAGTACTTTGGTATGAGAGAATAGTCATCATTGTGTATCTTATAGTTATAATTAATTACTAGTTTTAATTCTATCATTTGACTTGCTTTCGGTTTTTTACTCCTATTAATATTAACATTATTATGACAACAAAATAATATCATATAAATTCTTAGGCTTGATTGCTTGTAGAGGAAAAGATTTCTTTGGAAAATATTGTAAATAAATGTATTTTGTAAAAAGTTATTTGTGAAATTTCATAGTTTGAATTACATATATTTTGTACTAACAAATACGTATAACAATAACTTTAAAAAAACATAAACAACAATATTTAAATCATGTAGTAAAAACCAACAATTAAGATTATAACCATAAATTAATGACTGTACAAAAAACATATCAGGATCTATAACAATAGAATGAAACAAAAAAAAAATGAAAAAATCGAGCCCAATGAATGTAGATTTTGTCCTTGTTAGTGAGCAAGTCAACTGGAGAAAAATACACAAATATTTAATTATGCGGAAGAAAAAGTTCTCAATCAAATATTTAACTGTGCAGAAAAAGAACTTCAGAACTTTCGTTATTTTAAAATGAGAGGAAACCCTTCTATTTATAGCTATTAAAGGGTAGTGTGAACAAATGAAAATAGTGCCTTACTGAAAAGGTCACAACTCTTCAAAAAAGTCATAACTTTTTTGAAAGGTCACAATCTTTCATACATGATACAAACTTTCATTAAAGTTGCACCTCTTAATGAATGTGACAACTTTTCGTAAAAGTTGCACCTTTTAAGAAAATTTTTACAAGTTTCCAATAAAATTAATAAGCTTTCAAAAATGTGACAACTTTTTATGCAAGCTTATTCAACTCTAGTTTACCATTTGTTATATTAAAAAAAAAGGTAAAATTAAAAATCATAACACTATTTTTTCCAAGTTTACATAATTTCACTTTACCATGGTCACATAATGTCTTTTATTCGAGAGTCAAATAAATATTTTCTCAATTCTCTTCATTGCAAATTTTGTTTTGAATAACAATAGTTAAATAATCATATTATATACAAATAAGTAATATGTAGTCATTATGTGTTTTAAAATTAAAATATCATCTTCCAAAATCCAAATTCTATATGTAATATAGTTATGATAGTGTTTTGGAATTGAAGTTGTGAACAAACAAAACATTAAGGATCCTTGAAAAGGATAAAAGAGAAGTAAGGGAAAATCGTAAAAAAATTTAAAAGAAATAATTTGGTCTAAGAGAATAGTCATTATTGTATATCATATAATTAGAATTAATTGCTAGTTTATCATTTGAAATTTTATTTTTTTGCTCCTTTTAATATTAACATTATTATGACAATAACAAAAAATCATATAAACAAATAAATGTAGCGAAACATAAATAACAATGTCTAAAATATGTAGTAAAAACAACAATCAATATCATAAGTATAAATTAATAACTGTAAAAAACATACCAGGATGCATGACAGTAGAATGAAACAAAAAGTAAAAATTGAGTCCACAAAATGCAGTGTGTCTTTTATTCAGTGAACCACTCAAAAGGAGAAAAGTATACAAATAATTAATTGTACAGAAGAAGAAGAAGAAGAAGAACAGAAGTAGAATAAGAAGAAGAAGAAGAAGAAGAAGAACAAGAAGAAGAAGAACAGGAAGAAGAAGAAGAAGAAGAATTAGTTCTGAATCAAATATTTAACTTAACTGTGAAGAAGAAGAAGTTCAGAAAGGGAAAGACTAATTTTGCAAATAAATAAATTAAAAGGGAATGCTTGTTTGTGGTGGCGCCACGTAGGTGGAACTAGGATTCTCTTATATATATATATATATATATATATGATTAGGGAGTGCACACTTCATGTAATCATTTATTAAATGATATGTGTTTTAATACATATATGGTTATAGTTTAGGTAGATAAAAAGAAAATCCGATAAATGTAGTGTGACTTTGACCATTTAACTTTACTTTTTTTAAATGTCTACTTTCAGATGTCGAATTTAAAAATCAATAGATAATTTATCAATTAGTTCTTGGTAATTTGACCTTTACAAACAATGTAACATCCCATATCAAAAAAAAAACAAAAAATATGCTTTTCAGAAATCTACAAGTGCAATCAACGGTTACCATCGATGGACCGTAGCCTGACCCACGGCCGGTACTGGACATCTATAGTTTGAGTTTCAAAACCCCAAAAACTCAGCCCAAACAATTTGACTAACTGTTGAACGACGAACGTATCTACGGTCCGTAGTCTGTGTTTGTTGATCAACACCTCATTTACCTACTCTCTTACATGAACCACGATTATCCAACACAGAGCGTCGTTCCACCTACGGTCCATAGGTCTGACTATAGGTGGAGGTTAGCAGCCAGTTAAAGGGGAAATGTGTTTGGGTAAACTTCAAATGGTCATAGGTCTTAGCACAAAATGAATTATCTGTCCTATGATATACAAAAAGATATATAATTGAATTAGTTTTCCATAGCCAACGACCTTGCTAAAATCACACCTCCGAGTAAACATTTATGCCCATTTCAGTAAAGGCTTATCAAACAGATCAAACCTATGTACCGAAACGACGGACCGTCAGTCCAGGTCATCATTTGGTCCGATAACAACTAACTTAAGGGTCTTTTGGACTTTTTCCACTTCATTTAAAGCTTAAGATATATCGTTTTGACCCTAAATCATGAGATTTTAGTCAGTTTAAGCCTAGAAACATAACTAAAACTTACCTAAGTCAAATTATTAATCAAAACATAGAAAATTAGAACCAAGAATGGAGAAAGAGGTCAATAACCCTAGTTCAAGAATGCAACAAGGTTCCTGCTCCGAAATCTAAGTGTTCCTCCCTGAATTTTATCACCAGGTATGTGAGATTTAACTAGCGAGTTCCTTTCCCCCATTACATCCGTATTTTTCAGTCAAATTCTTTTTTCCATTACATGATTAGACCTAGGGTTTCTAGAATTTCGACAAAACTTGATGAATTTATTAGTTATATGTTCCAAATTAGATTATAATGTTATTGCTCAAATTATTTCACAAATATTAGAACCCTAGATATGTATTTCTTTAGTTCTTGAATTACACATGCAAGGTCAGATATTTCAATTACTTTAGATCTACATGCCTCAGTTATTAATGCATCATCATCACATTAATTCTTGTATTCTAAATTTGCATGTTCAGTTTTGAGCTATCCTGTATTTACGGAAACTCAATCATAATAAGTTAATTACATAATTCATCGGGAGTAGCATTATACCAATTTGGACTAGTGTTCAACATACCCAATTAGTCCCAGAATTACTAGCCAAGAAGGTTGTAAGTCCCCTCTGTTGAAAATCGGTTTAGTGATCACGCCAGCATACCTTTATACCTCTGGCAGTGTATATTGGGCCCGTTCGATGGATCGTATATATTGAACATCACATGTAGCTTATGTGGTTTTTTTATCAGTTATTAGTAGCTCCTCATGTTCAGTCAGAATCTCTAATGCATTGACCATATTTACAAATTAGTTAGTATCCAATCTCAGTATATTATATATTTAGTCATTGCATCTAATTATCTCAGAATTCAATATATCATGTTTAGATTATTATACTTGCTTTTAAGCTTATTCAGTCATGTTCCATTTCTTCTTTACTCTATCCTACATGCTCTGTACCTTCAAGTACTGACACATACGTGCGCTACATCTTCTCGTGATGTAGGTTCAGGTTGTCAACATCCATAATCGCACTTAGACTGCTTTTGATCTCCACTTCAGCAGATTCAGTGGTGAGTCCTCATCCTCCTAGGACAATACTCATGAGCTTCTTTCCAGTCTTTTAGTCATTTAGTTTATGTTTTTCTAGACTTAGCTAGGGCACGTCCCAACATTTCTTATTAGTTTAGAGGCTAATTTCAAACATTGTTAGTTTCAGCTTAGTATTGAGTTAATAACTTCTTTCTATTAAACTCATTACTATATAAAATATTTAAGTTGTAGTATATGGTTATTCCCCATCTTTTAGTTTAAATTATGATTTATCTTCCGCATTCAATTTTTTTATCTTTAGTATGCGCATGATCATGCCAGCAGGTTTAGCTTGGGATCACTTGTGGTCCTAGGTTCCGTGTCCGCGTCTCGGGGGTAGCTCGGTGCGTGAAAAAACTTTGTATTAGAGCACTATGTTTAAGAGTCCTAGGATGTATAAAAAGACGGACTAAGTAGAGTCCTTTTAATGGGTATGAAGTGCTCCACATCTAATGACATGGAAGCTATAAAGTGTTTTTAGGAAGAACTTCACTGTCTTATTACTCTTAACGTGCGTAAGGTATGATGTTATTCTATTCTAACTTAACGTTCTACATTTCAGATCATGCCTCCTGGTAGAGCTAATACTATGAATGCGAATGCAATAAATGCAAACATAGCTCCTCCAATCCCAGATAAGGAATTCTCCAATGCTGAGTTCATGAATTCCATACAAAATATTAGCTCAGAGTTTTACCAACAAGAACAATTGAATTCATGCTTCTGTGAATGCAATTGGTGGATCAGCAACATCAAGGGTCCGTGACTTTGTTATGATGAATCCTCCTGAGTTCTTAGGATCGCAAATTAATGAGGATCCCCAAAATTTCTTAGATGAGATCATGAAGATCTTCGAGGTGATGCAGGTTTCTGGGAATGATTGGGTTGAGTTGGCATCATATTAGCTGAAAGATTTGGCTCATATTAGGTACACTCAATGGAAGGAGAATAGGGGTGCAAATGTAGCTCTATTACTTGGGATTGCTTTAGTGAGACCTTTCTGGACAAGTATTTCACAATAAAGTTAAGAGAAGCAGAACCTTACGAATTCATGAACTTAAGGCAGGGAAACATGAAGGTCCAAGAGTATGGGATCAAGCTTAACCAACTCTCCAGGTATGCTCCTCACATGAATATTGACTCCAGAGCTCAGATGAATAAGTTCTTGTATGGAGTGTCAGATTTGGTAAAAGTTGAGTGCATAAATTATATGTTACTAGGAGATATGAACATACCTAGGCGTATGACTCATGCTCAGCAGGTTTAGGGTGATAAGATTTGGGAAAAGGCCAATGAGAATAAGAAGGCTAGGAATGGGAAATATTACTATTCTCAGCAGAAATCGAGTGGTGAAAATCTCTCGCACAATCCGTAAAAATTTTCAGCTCTTGCCCCTATGTCAGCTTGTGTTCTATCATCCAAGAACCGATATGACCAGAAGGGTCTAAGTCTGAGGGAAGTGTTTCAGGCACCAAGGCTTACCCCACTTGTCCTAAGTGTGGTAAGAACCATCCGAGAGAGTGTCTCGCAGGAAACGAAGGATGCTTTGGGTGGGGCCAATCTGGTTACAGTTTGAGGGATTGTCCTTCTAGACAGGTTCAAGGAGGTGGTAATGGTATAGCTTAGTCTACAACTTCAGCAGCACCAGAAAGTCGCCTAACTAAGCAGGATAGCTCATCTGGTACAGGTGGCGGTCAGTGCCAGAACAGGTTGTATACTATTCAGGCTCGCTAGGATCAGAAAGGTTCTCCTGATGTAGTTACTTATATGCTACGAATCTTTGACCTTGATGTTTATGCATTGTTAGATCTAGGGGCGACTATATCCTTTGTAGCTCCTCACTTAGCAGTATAATTAATGTTAGTCCAGAAACTCTCTAAGAACCTTTTTCAGTCTCTACTTCAGTTGGTGAACCAATTATAGCTAGGCAGGTATACAGAAATTGCCCTGTCACAGTATATCAAAAAGTCACTTCAGCAGATGTTGTAGAGTTAGAAATGGTAGACATCGATGTAATTCTAGGCATAGTTGTTTACATTCCTGTTATGCCTAAGTCGATTGTAGAACTAGGATTGTTCGTTTTATGTTTCTAGAAGAACCAATGTTAGAATAGAAGGGTAGTAGCTTAGAGCCTATGGGTCGATTCATTTCTTACCTTAAGGCTATAAAGATGATCTCTAAGGGTTATCTCTATCATCTAGTTAGGGTAAAATATTCCAGATCTGAAACCACAAATCTTGAGTCAGTTCTAGTAATCAATTAGTTTCCAAAAGTGTCTCCACAAGCTATCCAACTTTTTTCTATTCCTCCTTAAACAATGGCTCCAGCAGAGCTTAATGAATTGAAAGAGCAGTTGAAAGACCTTCAAGCTAAGGGCTTCATCACACCTGGTATTTCACCATAGGATGCACCGGTGTTGTTCGTAAAGAAGAAAGATGGTTCTCTCAGAATGTGCATCAACTATAGATAGTTGATAAAGGTCACAATCAAGAATAAGTATCTCATCCCCAGGAGTGATACTTATTTTAAAAAATTTAGGGTGCTAGTCATTTCTCCAAGATAGACCTCAGATCGGGTTATCATCAACTTAGAGTTAGAGATAGTGACATTCGATGTCGTTTGGACTAACCAATAACCCTGCAACTTTCATGGATTTTATGAACAGGGTGTTCAGACAATAGTTGAACTTGTTTGTTATCGCCTTTATTGATGATATCCTCATTTACTCTAGGAATGAGGAAGAACATGTGAGTCATCTGAGAGTTGTTCTACATACTCTTATTGATCGCAATTATTCTCTATGTTTAGCAAATGTGAGTTCTGCTTGCAATCTGTTGCTTTCCGTGGTCAAATTGTATCTAGCGGGAGTATCCGAGTGGATTCACAGAATATAGAAGCAGTGAAATAATGGCCCAAACCTACCTATGCTAATAAAATCAGAAGTTTCTTGGGTATAGAGGGTTTTTAAAGAAGGTTCTTTCAAGGATTATCATCCATAGCCTCACCATTGACTAGATTAACTCAAAAACTGGTCAAGTTTCAATGGTCAGATGATAATGAGAAAAGCTTTGTAGAATTGAAAACAAGATTGACTACAACTATTTTCTTAATTTTACCATAGGGTTCACATGGTTATGTGATCTATTGAGACGCATCCACAATTGGCCTAGGTTGTGTGTTGATGCAACGAGATAAGGTTATAGAGTAATCCTCTAGACAACTTAATGTTCATGAGAAGAAGTATCCAACCCATGACCTCGAGCTTGCAGCAGTGGTGTTTTCACTCAAAATATGGAGACACTACTTGTATGGTGTTCATTAAGATGTGTTCACTCATCATAAGATCCTGAGTTTTGTAAGGATTACGATATGAGTGTGCATTATCATCCTGGTATGATGAATGTAGTAGCAGATGCTCTTATAAGATTATATAAGGGTAGTGTAGCCCATGTTGAGGAAGACAAAGGAACTAGTGAAGGATGATCATAGGCTTGCTCGCTTGGGAGTTCGCCTTATGAGCATATCAGACAGTGGTGAAACAGTTCAGAATGAGGAAAATCTTCTTTTGTAGTGGAGGTTAAGGAAAAGAAAGACTGTGATCCGATCTTGCTTGAACTTAAGGGTGAAGTCCACAATCAGGGAGTGGAGGTTTTCTCCCAAGGGGGAGATGGTGTACTTCACTACTAGGGTAGATTGTGTGTTCCTGGTGTGGGCGAGTTGAGAAAGCATATCGTTGCAGAAGCCCATAACTCCAGATATTCTATTCATCAAGGTGCCACTAAGATGTACCGCGATCTATGGGAAGTCTATTAGTGGAATGACATGAAAAGGGATATAGCATATTTTGTGAGCAAGTGCCCAATTGCCAGCAAGTCAAGGTAGAACATCAGAAACCAGGAGGTATCACTCAAGAGATTGATATTACTAGTTTGAAGTGGGATGTGATTAATATTTATTATATCAAAAGGTTACCTCGTACTCGCAGACAACATGACTCCATTTGGATGATTGTTGACAGGATGACTAAGTCATCTCGCTTTCGGGCGATCAAGACTACAAATTCGACAGAGACTATGCCAAGATTTACATTAATGAAATAGTTAGGTTACATGCAGTTCCTTTGTCTATAATCTCAGATAGAGGTCCTCTATTTACCTCTCATTTTTGGAAGTCATTTCAGAAGGTTCTCGGTACTCAAGTTAACCTTAGCACAACATTTCAACCACATATGATGGACAGGCAGATCGTACCATTCAAACCCTAGAGGATATGTTCAGATCATGTGTGATCAATTTTAAAAGGTATTTGCTATGATCACCTTCCTCTGATTGAGTTCACCTACAATAATAATTACTATTCCGACATTCAGATAGCCCCTTATGATGATTTGTATCGGCGTAGATGTAGATCTCATGTTTGTTGGTTTAAATATGGTGAAGCTTCTTTAATAGGGCCAGATTCAGTCCTTTATGCTATGGAGAAAGTGCAACTCCTTAAAGATAGACTTAAGACAACCCAGAGTCGTCAGAATGTTATGCAGATGTAAGGAGAAGGGAACTAAAGTTCCAAGTTGATGATTGAGTTTTTCTGAAAATTTAACCTATGAAACAGTGATGATATTTGGGAAGAAAGGGAAGCTCAGTCCTAGATATGTTGTCCCTTACAAGATATTGAAAAGGATTGACAAGGTGGCATATACGTTAGAGTTACCAGAAGACTGAGCAGCAGTGCATCTAATCATCCACATCTCGCTCTTGAAGAAGTGTGTGGGTGACCCAACCTTTGTAGTGACATTAGAGAGTGAGACAGTGAAACGAAGTCTTTCTTATGAGGAGGTACCATTTGAGATTCTTGACTCTCAGATTAGAAGGCTGAGAGATAAATAAGTCGATGCAGTCAAGGTTTTGGGGAGGAGTCAGTCCGTAGAGGGAGATACTTGGGAAACAGAAGCAGCCATGAAAGCCATGTATACTCACCTCTTTCCTTCCGATCCCACTCCAGCTTGAGGTAATAGTTTATCTTCAGTTTTCTAGTCATTCATGCATGAATTCAGTCATAGAATCATGTTCCCTCCATTTGTACTTGCATTTTAAGCGTATTTGCATTTTCTTTGAACTAAATTCAGTCAGAATCTTCGTTCTCAGTGTTTAGTAGTAGAGATTGCAGCTCTCTCCCTCTATTTTAGCTAGTTTAGTCTTCATTTGAGGACGAATGTTCCCAAGGGGGAGATGATCTAACACTTTATATCAAAAACATGCCAAATATTAGCTTTTTAGAAATCTGTAGGTGCAGTCGATGGTTAACATCGACGGACCATAGCCTGACCCACGATCCGTACTGCACATCTGTCATTTGAGTCTGAAGCCCAGAAAATATGACAATTTGTCGAACGACGGACGGACCTATGGTCCGTAGTCTCTATTTGTCGATCAACACTCCATTTACCCACTATGACATGAATCACGATTGTCCAGCAAGACCGTCATTCGATCTATGGTGTGTACGTCTGACCATACGTGGTGGATACTAGTTAGTTAGGGGGGAAATGATGTTGGGTCAAATTCAAATGGTCCTATCTCTTAGCACAAAATGAATTTTCTGTCACATGACATAACAAAAGATAGATAATTGAATTAGCTTTCCATAGCTACTGACCTTGCTAAAATCATACCTCCGAGTAAAATGTTATGCTCGTTTTAGTAAAGCCTGTCGAACAGACCCAACTACGGACTCAAATAGTAGTCCGTCGATTGAATGACGGACTGTCAGTCCCGGTGGTCGTTTGGTCCGACATAAATTAACTCGGGGGTCTTTTGGTCTTTTCCCATTTTGTTTAAACCCTAAGATACGTTGTTTTGACCCTAACTCGTCAGATTTTAGTCAGTTTAAGCCTAGAAATACAACTAAAACTTACCTATGTCAAATCATTAATCAACACATAGAAAATTAGAAGCAAGAAAGGAGAAAGAGGTCAAAAACCTTAGTTGAAGAATGCAGCAAGGTTCCCGCAGTTCCAGCCCCGAAATCTAAGTGATCCTTCGTGAATTTCATTACTGGATATGTGGGATTTCACTAGAGGGTTTCTTTCATCCATTAGATCCCTAGTTTTCAGTCAGATTCTTGATTTACATATCATGATTAGACCTAGGGTTTCTAGAATTTCGATAGAACTTCATGAATTTATTATTTATATGTTCCAAATAAGATTATCATGTTATTACTCTAATTATTGCATGAATATCAGAATCCTAGCAATATATTTCTTTACTTCTTGAATTACACATGATAGGAAAGATATTTCAATTACTTAAGATATACATGCCTCAGTTATTATTGCATAATTATCACATTAATTGTTCCATTCTAAGTTCGCATAATCACTTTTGAGCTATCCAGTATTTACAGAAACTCAATCATAATCAGTTAATAACATAATTCATTGCGAGTAGCATTATACTGAGTTGGACTAGGGTTCAGCATACCCAATTAGTCCCAAAACTACTAGCCAAGTAGGTTGTAAGTCCCCTCTTTGGAAAATAAGTTCAGTGATCACGCCTGCATGCTTTTATACCTCTGGAAGGATATATTGGGTCTGTTCGATGGGGCGTATATATCGGACTCCACATTTAGCTCATGTGGTTTTATTATCGGTTATTAGTAAATCCCATACTTCAAGTCACATTCTCTAATGCATTGACCATATTTACAGATCAATTAGTATCAAGTCTCACCATGTTATTAATTTGGCCATTGCATCCAATTAGCTCAGAATTCAGTATATCATGTTAAGATTATTATACTTGCTTTTGTGCTTGTTCAGTTATGTTTTATTTCAGCTTTACTCTATCCTACATGCTCAGTAGCTTCAAGTACTCACACATACGTGCGCTACATCTTCTCGTTATGTAGGTTCAGGTTGTCAACATCCAGATCGCGCTTAGATCGATTTTTGATCTCCAGTTCACCAAAATTCAGCGGTTAGTCCTCATTTTCTGAGGATAATACTCATGAGTTTCTTTTCAGTCATTTAGTTTCGGTCTGTTCTAGAATTAGCTGGGGCATATCTTAGAATTTCTAATTAGTTTAGAGACTAATTTCAGACATAGTTAGTTTTACCTTGGTATTGAGTTAATAACTTTTTTATATTAAACTCACCAGTATATCCAATATTTCAGCTATATAGTATATGACTATTTCACATATTTTCTGTTTAAATAATGATTTAGGTTCTGCATTATGTTTATTATCTTTAGTATGCTAATGATCATGCCAACTAGGTAAGCTTGGGATCACTTGTTGTCTTAGGTTCAGTGTACGCATCACGGGGATTGCTCGGGGCGTGAAAAAAAAGGTGATCCAAAGTTCATCTAATCAGCCAATTAACTATTAAAATTTGTTCCCTTTAGTCCATATTAAGTGAATCGTCATAAGTTTTATTTATAGTTCAAAATAAGTGATTTTTTTCAATGTTTTTTGTTAATTGGGTATTTTCTCTTCACATTTATCCTTTCTTTCAATGATGTTGTTAACTACTTCACATTTTTAGGAGAATACATTAGGAATAATAATAAAAATAATTTAAAATAGCCTTTAATATTTGTCCTTATTATTTTTCTTATATAGGAGTGTTATATCCCAAAAATTCACTATATATAGACGAGAGGAAGTACCATTCATTTCCCCAATATTATTATCAACATATTAAATATATTATATTCAAAATATGATATAGTAAAATTAGGAAAAAGTTACAAGTACCCCACCATGCTAAACTATGAACCAAATCTCAGTGACACATCTTAACTAAACTAAGGTCCTATTAGCCCCGAACATATTTTTTAAAAATAAATATATACACCTTTTTAACTTACATGTAATCCAAATATCTCCCACGTACCTCAACTGCATGGATTAAGGCAGTGTGCCATTTAAGACAGAAAGTTGTACCAAATTAAAAAAAAAATGAGTTTGGGTCGGTGGGTGGTGGGTAGGACATTAGTTTAGTTAAGGCGTGTCTCTGATATTTATGTCGGAGTCTAGGGGGGCTTATGCCTTATCCCAGCAAAATTATGCTTTTATTTATTTTTAATTAAGGAATGTGACAGCTGTGCACCAACTCAGACATGAAGAGTATAAAACTTCTTAAATAATTTAAAAAAAACTTACTATAGCCTTTGCATTTCACAAGGGTTTACGGTTTTGATTTCCCTTTTTAGTTTTCTTTTTAATTTTAAACTTTTCATCTTCATCTAGGATTACCCAGAGACCGAGTTTATTCAAGTACCTAATCTCCTCAGGTATATACTCAAATTCAATCAAAGCTTCTCATGTTAATTGATATACACATCCTCACTATATATGATAATGATTTATACAATGTTTTTTTCTTAAAGTAGGTAAATATGCTCATTTATGTCATAAGAATTTTTATTGTGTTTTTAACTCTATGTTAATTTCATGTTCTCCTTTATTGTATCGATAATAGAAAATTCATATCCATCACCCTTCGTTTCCACGGTTCCAGGAAGGCGCTAACCACCCACCTCAAAAAGGGCTACCTCAGAAAAAGTTGCCTACTTATGTTAGAGTGAATACTACCTAGTATGGAGCATTCGAGGCTCTCCTAAATTAATAGCGCTGTTGCAGTGTGGAATATGAATGTTTAGAGTCCCAAAATTTATATATGAAAGTTATTGTTTTTCTTAGGAAATCGATAACTTTTGAGTCGAGTTAGGTGCAAATGTTCATTATATTCTTTGCATAATAATAGTGCTAACTACTGCTAACAACCTACTTAAATGGAATTGTCTAAGGTAAATAGTACTTAATAAGTTTAATAAAATATATAGGCTAAGTTGATTGTTTTATTTTTAAATTAGGGAGAGAGTAAATTCAATAATAGTGTTAACTACTGAAAGTAATGAACCATTTAGCCGTTTTGAGTGTTAAAGTGTTCTATTCTTATAAAATATTTTTTTATAGACATTAAATGAGTATTTTGGAATATTCATAACTACATTTGTGAAGTTAATAGGGTGTAACAACCTGTTTAGTAGGTTCGAGCAGTAAAATTATTTTGATAAAAACTGACTGGGTCGACGGACCACGCGACGGACCGTCATGGTCACGACGGCCCGTGATGGATTCCGTCGACCCATACTTGTGTAATTTCTTCTGCTACTCTTCTCATTACCCTCGACGACAAGTAGGACGAACCGTCATAGGCACGACGGACCGTCGAGCGTCTTTGTTCCAAAACACTTCAACTCTGATATCTGGGTACTGAGATCGACTCTCTGAACTTCGCGACGGAACTGCAGCACGTACCGTCGTAGACACGACGGACCGTCAGAAACCTCTTTACTGAATTTGACTCTCTGAACTTTGTGACGGACCTGCAGGACGGACCGTCGCAGATACGACGAGCCGTCACAAGTTGCGTAAACTTAACTGGGTCGGATTTCTGCTAAAAGTTTAAAAGGGGTGTTTTGGACTATTCATGACAAACTTTATGAAATTAGCGGGATAAGTTTAATAATTTATTTACATGGGGGGTTAAAGGAGATAACCTTGAAATAAATAATGGGTTACTTTTATCATAATGAATTATATGATAATAAGGGTAAAAGAAAAAGAATCTGGAGAAGAAAAAGAAAAAGACAGAGAGGGGAGAACGAGCGAGAGAGAGAGAACGAAGAGGAAGCAAAGGCATTGGAGAAGTAGCTTGCTTGATCACGATTCTTCGGTGGAGGTAGGTTATGGTTTAATTCTATCTAATAGATAAACTCTAAATAGCGATTGATATGTATTGAATGATGTTGTAAAGTCTCCTATGTACTTGATTGTGTGGTTTGTGGTTGGCTATAAAATTAAGAGAATGTTCAAATTCTAATCTTGAACCATCTATACCGAAGTAATGCCTTGAAATAAAGGAGGCTTGATGAAAATAATATAACCATGAATTGAGCGTGGTGGTAATAAATGATGAGTAATGGTAATTATTGGATCGGAGTGTCACGTTCCGACACAGTATTAGGGGATCGGAGTGTCGCGTTTCGACACGGATTATTGGATCATAGTGTCACGTTCCGACACGGATTATTGGATCGGAGTGTCACGTTCCGACACAATATTAAGGGATCGGAGTGTCACGTTCCGACACACTAACATTAAAGGCAAGAAATCTTTAATTAACTTAATATACTCGAATTCAAAGAATCTAGTTCCCAAATGAGTATGGTGTAGAGGCATGAGTCCTCATGGGTGTGCTTAATGTTGTGATTGAGGGTGTAACCGTTATGGTGTTGTTGTGTCTACGGTTCATGTGCTTGTTGTTTGCCAACTGTTAAGTATTGTAGTTTGTTTTATATTATTGTTTAATATATACTGGTTTCTATTTTGAGTTGGCCGATGATACCTACTAAGTACGTGTTCCTTGTACTGACCCCTACTTTTATTTTCTTCTTGTTGTTTTGTGGAGTGCAGCAAGTGCACCATTGACTTCGACTCGTCCTCAACTCTAGCCAGTCTTCAGCACATCAGATTTCAGGGTGAGCTATTATTCCTAGCTCGGGCTGGATTCTCTTCTTCACGTCTTGATGTCTTTGAAGTTCGGACATAGACCATCTTTCTACTTATTTTAGTTCTTAAATACTCTTAGAATTAGTAATTTGGGGATAGATGTTCTTGATGTGATGACTTCCAGATTTTGGGGATGATAAGTATTATACTTTAGAAGTTTATTTAATTGATTTCGTTAATGAGTTTTGGATCTTCCACATTTTATTTACTATTCAAAATTTATATACCGGTAAACGTTGGGGTTTAGATTGTTGGTTCGCTCACCTAGTAAGATAAGTGTGGGTGCCACTCGCGGCTCGTTTTGGGTCGTGACATAGGGTAATCTTTATAATTATTTTATTGGTTAAGGAAAATAAATGTAAACTTAATAGTGGGTTACTTTCACATTTTTATAGTTTCTCTTACATAATAATTAGGGAGTAAATATTTTGTAGAAAAAATAAGGGTCTTTTTGCTGTTACGTTTCTTCATAAATTACAATCCAATTTTGGAACAAATATTGTACTACTATAGCATTGAATGGATGGAATTGATGTATCTTTTAGTTGGTAATTGGTCGTTATATATCAAATTAGGAAGGAAAATTTAGCAATGTTTAAATTGAAAGTTAGAATTTTGAACTTTGGCAGTACGTTCTTTGACAATTTGAGAGGGCAAATGTTAGACCGTTATTGGATAATATGGATAAAGTTTGAGGTTATTTGTTAGGTTAGCATGACTTACTATATAGATATATGTTGTTGGCTATAGAATGATTAAAAATTGTTTAAATTTTATTTCTTAAAAGCTTAAGGACATAGTATGATTCTCTGTTGTAAAGATTGATTAGTATGGGAAAAAATCGTGTGTAAATAAATAATTTAATAACGATGATTAATTGAGGGTTATGCGATATTATTAATTACTATGCAGAGTAGATAGTCGATCTTGCTTCTGCAATTTTACTTCCGGGTGGATTGAAGTTAATGAGTTCTTAGTTAGTTTCGATGTAATATATTTTTGTTATGGTGCTACGTTTTTATAGAAGCTTTTACATATTGGTATATGTAATTAAAATTTAGGTGTATTGATGTATGATATAAATATAATTACATTAATTTATTGAGAGGAAATAAGACTTAACTCTAGACTTGCTATTTGAGAAATACTAAACTTGATACATTAGTTGGTATAAAATTTTAGGAATTTGGTTATTGTAATATAAGTAGCTTGCTTGACTTCAGTTCTTTGATGGAGGTAGGTTATAGTCTATTCTATTTGATAAAAGGACTCTTAATAGTGATTGTAAGCATTGAGTGATATTGTGAGTTCCCGATTTACTTGAGTGTGTGTTCTTTGATTATTCTGAAATCCTGAGATCGTCAAATTAATAGTCTTGATACCTATCCATCGAAGTGATGTTTTTAATAAACAAGGCTTAATAAAATATTGTTAATGTAGTAAAAAGGGGGGTATAATAAATGATAATTTTATAATATTAATAGATCCGAGTGTCACGTTCCAACACGGTTTTATTGATCAAAGTGTAACATTCCGACATATTATTATGGATCAGAGTGTCACGTTCTGACACGATATTATAGATCGGAGTATCAAGTTCCGACACGGTATTATTGGATAGGAGTGTCCTGTTACGACACGGTATAATTGGATAAGAGTGTCACATTCTGACATGGTAAAATTAAAGGAAAGAGATATTGAATTAACTGAATGAACTCAATCTTAAAGAACCATATCTCAAATAAGTGTGCTGTGGAGTCATGAGTCCCCATATGTGTGCTTGATACTGTGATTGATTGTGTACTTACTTTAGTATTTTTGTCACTGGTTCATGTTTTTTGATGCTTTCCACCTACTAAGTGTCATATTGAACATTATACTACTATTCATATACATATGTGGACATGTTTCCCATCTAGACTGTGCTTTACGAGCTTACATGGTTGGTAATGTTGAAGGAAGCATCAATTTGTATGCACAATATTTATGTCGATACTCTTATTCAAGGATGGATTTGGTTCCACATGCACTGAAGCTTATAAAAACCTGCACATCTGTTTCTTCTTGTGCTGACATTGAAAAGATTTTGAATGTTGGCATTTGTATATTGCGTCGCACACAATAAAATAAGTGGAAAAGAGTTGTTACATCATATTTAATCAATCAAGGCAAAGGTATAGCTAATTGATGAATTGTACTTTTTTCCTTATGATGCTATCTGTTTTCCTCTTGAGGTTAACAGTTCCCAGAATGACTAATTTGGTAATAATATCAGCTTACAAAATGATTTTGCATTCAAGATGCATTCAAAAAGTATGGTTGTGTGGATAGAACTGGTAACTTCTCTCCCCTCTCATCATCTTGTTTGTGTTGATAAGGTACTTTGACTTGAATATATGTATCTGAGCAATACATTTCAATATGTGAAAATGTTGTTTTCTTTCTATAATTATTGTTTATTTCAGGACATAAATATATACATTTGTTTATTTTTTCAAGTTAACTACCCTACAGGTTAGATGATTAGATTAAAAAAACTTATTATATAAGGTGTAAACAGATAAAAGACACAATTGATACAAATATTGTTTTACTTGTTCGAATCACCAATGTCAGCCTAATGGAGTTCCCTTGTTTTCCTTAGATCCTAAGTGTTTCGAATTAGACAAATATCCTATTTTTAACTCCTTGACATGAAATATTAAAATTCACATGTTGGTAACATCCTCTACTCGTATAATTTTCTAATCTATCCATTTCTTCTCTTTTCACTAGTTACATCTATTAAATTCAATGTTTTTACAATATGAAATAGTAAAGCTACGATAAGTGTGTGCTAGCTTTTTTCCATCATTGGAAAAGTCATTCTTCCTTGATTCTGATAGGCTGTGCTTTTCTTCTAGTAGGTTGCTCGCTCGTATTGATTTCATTTTTACGCGAGTCAATCTCCTCGATTCTGGTACATTTGTTTAAAAATCTTCCTTCATTCTGGTAGTGTGAGACTTCCATCCATGTTTAGATTTATGCTTTCTTTTTACAGATTTTGGATGTATCTCTTTTTTTTCTTGCACAGATCATTTAGTATTAGTGTCATGATTACAACACACAGTTAATAGAGCTAACAATATGTGTTATCTCATTCTTCCATAAGAAATACTACTAAGATTTACTTTAGCGTATCAATAGGGCTTTTATATCAATATATTGTTGTGATTGTGATTGTGATTCTTCTTACTAGTCTTGAAGTGAAACCATATGCCAGTTTAAACTGATCAGTAGTGAGAAACGACTGTGTTGTAGGAAAAACTCTTCCTCTTGAATTAGGTTCCTTATGCATTTACTTTATTCGCGTCGTTCGTTATAAATTTGCCAGACTAATGCCATAGTGGGACTTTTTTGTATGCAGGTGTAAGCATTCCTTAGTTAATTAATGAGCAGATTAATTCCTTTTACTCAGTTAACTTACCAACTGAGCACTTGTTGGTTGTTCTCAGAACAAGTTCTAAATCATTTTTAATGCAGATTCTAGTTAGGGTACTCCTCGCGGTGGCTGATCATTTCTAGTTTTGAAGATCTTTTTGGAGTTGTGGTGAAATCATGTTTTTGGTTCACCATTAGATGCATGTGATATTTTCAGTCCTTATTTCTTATCAGAGACTTATGATGTGTTTCATACTTTAATGTTGTACTAGGTGATCTTTATACTTATGCTACCAGGTTTTTGGATATTCTTTATTGTTCTTTTCTTTTCATTTGTGGCCTGACCACCCTTTTGGAGTCTCATTTATATGTGTTATTTTTGGCTCACACATTTTTTTGGTTGGGGTCGGTGGGGGGGAGGTTGGAGTGTTTCAATACGACACGGGACATATTTAAAGAGACGCGAACACTATTATCTCCAATACCACCTTTTCTTATTAGAGAAAATCTTGTATTGTTTATTTAAAGTAGAAAAAATACGAAAACTCCATCAAACTATATGTTTATTTTAATTCTCATATCTATCTATTTCTCACTTTCATTAGGATGCAAATAGCGTCAATAAAATACGAAATATTAAATGCTGAATAAATGCAGGTAGAGGTGTTTATGCGTTGGTTATTAATGAAAAAATAAAATAAGACCAAATTAAAATTAGTAAAACCAAACCAAATTCATATGGATCACCCTTCGTGTTCACAGTTCCACGAAAGCACTGTCCACCCAACTCAAAAAGGGCTACCTCAAAAAAGGATTCCTACTTGTGGTAGAGTGAATACTACTTAATGTGGTGCTTTCGAGGATCACCCACAATAATAGCTAGATTTTGCAGTGTGGAAGAATGAATATTTAGAGTCCCCATAATTTGTATAAGAAAGTTATTGTTGGTCTTAGGAAATGGATAACTTTTGAGTGGATTTAGGTGCAAATGTTCATTAATTTCTTTTTATATTAAAATGTAACATGGAAGCAGAATGTATCGATTGCTATTACAAATAGTTGATCTAGAGTTGGCAAATGGTTTAAATAGGACTCTCAGTGAAATTATAGTACGGCACGGAAGGAGATTCAAAATACAAATTTTGAGATAAATACAAGAATGTATACCTAACGTTTAAATATATGATAAAACATATTCTGAACCCCATTTTCCGCTACACTTGTATCTTCCCTTACGTCAAAGGGGATTTAACAATTTACATATAACTGGGAAGATTATGTTTTCCTTAATTACATACTATAATTTTTTAACGAAGGGGAACAAATTAACAACATTGTCAATACCTAGTTCACAACTTAATAATAGTGCTAACTATTGCTAACAACCTATTCTTAATGGAATTGTCTTATGTAAATAGTACTTAATAGTTTTAATAAAATATATAGGCTAAGTTGATTGTTTTCTTCTAAAATTAGGGTGCAAGTAAATTCAATACTAGTGCTAAATACTAACTGTAACGACAAATTTAGTCGTTTTGAGTACTAGAGCTTTTTGTTCTTATAAAATACTTTTCGATAGATTCTAAATGAGTATTTTGGACTATTCATAACTACATTTATGAATTTAATGGGGTAGTTTTTATAGTTCTTTTAGTTGGTGGTTAAGGAAAATAAATATAAACCTAATAGTGATTTACTTTTACACTTTTATAATTTGTCTTATTTAATAATTAAGGAGTAAATATCTGTAGAAAAATAAGGGTTTGAGAAAAGAGAGCGGCTAGGTCAAAATCAATCGTGGGTTTTTCTGCTGGTACGTTTCTTTGTAAATTACAATCTAATTTTGGAACGAATATTGTACTACTATAGCGTCAAATAGATGTATTTTTTAGTTGGTTCTTGTTCGTTATAATAAAATTAGGAAGGGAAATTTTGCAATGTTGAAATTGAAATTTTGGAATTTGGAACTTTGGCAGTACGTTCTTTGACAATTTGAGAGGGCAAATGTTAGGCCATTATTGGCTAACGACGGATAAGGTTTGAGGTTATTTGTTATTTTAGCATGACTTACTATATACATATATGTTGTTGGCTAGAGAATGATTAGAAAAATTATTTAAATTTTGTTTCTTAAAAGCTTAAGGACATAGTATGATTCTCTATTGTGAAGATTGATTATTATGGGAACTAAATTGTGAGTGGATAATATTATACAACGACAATTAATTGAGGGCTATGGTTACTATGTAGAGTAGAGAGTCGATCTTGCTTTTGCAATTTTACTTACGGGTGGATTGAAGTTAATGCGTTTTTAGTTAGTTTCGATGTAATAGATTTTTTTTATGTGCTAGGTTTTGATAGAATATTTTATATATCAGTATAGGCAATAAAATTTTAGGTGTATTAATATATCATATAAAAATAATTAGATTAAGTTATTGAGAGGAAATAAGACTTAATTCTAGACTTGCAATTTGAGAAATACTAAACTTGATAAATTAGTTGGTATAAAATTTTAGGAATTTGGTTATAGTAATATGATTGTGTACGGATTAGTTTGCTAATATATTATGCATACTTGATACATTGGAAACATTTAAGGCATTGAGAAAAGGAAGCGCACGGGGAAGTAGATTGCTTGACTTCTGTCACGACCCAAAACCGAGCCGCGACTGGCACCCACACTTACCCTCCTATGTGAGCGAACCAACCAATCTAAACCTTCACATTTCAATTTAATATCAACAGAAAGTAATGCGGAAGACTTAAACTCATTAATAAAA
>NC_028645.1:66820319-66843172 GCF_001406875.1 Solanum pennellii
GAACGAGACACCTGCGACGGTCCGTCGTGACCACGACGGTTCGTCCTACAGGTCCGTCGCCAAGTTCAGAGAGTCGATTTCAGTACCCAATTTCAGAAGTCTAACTCTTTTGGAACGAGACACCCTCGACGGCCCGTCGTGTCCATGACGGTCCGTCGTGGGTTCCGTCGACTCACACAGTTTTTCCAGAAATAAAATCTGCTGCTCAAAACGACTAAACAGGTCGTTACAACGTCAGTTCTTTGGTGGAGGTAGGTTATGGTTTATTCTATTTGATATATGGACTGTTAATAGTGCTAGATAAGCATTGAATGATATTGTGATGTTCCCGACTTACTTGATTGTTTGTTCTGTGATTGTTTCGAAATCCAGAAATTCTGAAATTAATAATCTTGAACCCTCTCTATCGAAGTGATGTTTTGAATAAAGAAGCCTTGATAAAGTATTGTTAAGGCACTGAAAAGTAGTGATAATAAATGATAATTTAGCAATATTGACCGATCTAAGTGTCACGCTTCGAAAGGATATTATAGATCATAGAAGGGTCTTGAGAAGATTGAGTTTCTATGAAGGGAAGAGTTTCAAAGGCTTTCAAGAAGTGAAGATTGGTGAGTGCTCATAGCATCACAGACACCACCACTATGTTGTCTTTTATGTTCTTTTCTATGTTTCGACTTATTTGGGTTGTGACCCAAGACTATTGTATTCATGATGTCATATGGTTTTTGAGACATATGTTAGAAGTATTATGAAATGATTCTGCATTATTTCTGAAAGAAAAGTTTTAATTTCGCACTACTTTTTGTATATATGCAATGAATGATGTCTAAGGTCTTGTACAAGACTTTTGACAGGTAAAGTATTTTGTGTTCTGACTTGAAGGATGCCCTAACTTCTACGGTGTACTTTGGGTCGTGACACTCCATGTTCTAGGTTATTGATGCACATATCTGATGGAATATAGATATCATCGTTGAGCACAGTGAATTGGTGATATGTCTATGAAAAAAATTGAAGTAAAAATAACATGTATTGAAGGCTAGTAGTTCTGTTCTAACTTTGCTTATTTGAAGACTTCTGATTTAGAATATAAATTTTCATTCCAGATAGAAGCAAGAGGCATGTAACACTATTTCAGATGTTCTGCTTCTAGTATTAGTTGCAGAACTCTTCATCTCTTGCTTGATTTTTGTTACATAGATATCAATACATAGGACTATAGTTCCTCCCTGTTGAAAATATAATACTGTCGCGAAGGGGTCAATGGGCTTACTTCTATAGGTTCATAATGACATCCTAAATATGATGGTTGGTGATATTTTTGTTGGTTTATGCCATAGTCCTCGAACTATATTTTATCACATAGATAGTACTTTGTTTTACACTTGTGTTGTATCCAATGTTTGGGAGGAATTTTCTTTATCAGGTTACAGACTCTTCGGGTTATTTGTAAAACAAAGATAGATCATTCTAGCTTCTGCTACAAGTTTGATTTATGAACATCAGAGAAGAGGATCCTATGTGAAAAGTCATGTTTATTTTCATGGCATGGGATGTGCTAAAATGAATGTGACTTGATAAATGCCAATGAGTGGCCAGAAATTACTTGTAAAAGATACATAACTCTGATACTTGTTTGATGAGTATTACAGTACATCCAATAGAGAATGAGCTAAGAAGTTGAAGACAGATGAAGTCAATAGTCTGTACTGCAAATTGTGTTATGCTCAACTGATATGGCAACCAGCTTTTTCGGATTCCTTCTCTTTGCTGATCATACCTTGGATGATGTAATCGCCAACTTTGATGGTGAACATTAAATTCCACATGACTCATTACTTAATGATGTGGTGTGAGTGAGCGATGAGATCAACTTGATGCTCGTTTTCCCAATTGTCTTCTTTTCATTTTGCCTAAATATGGATGGCTTCATTTTCCCCTATGCAATTCCTATTTCCTATTATAATTGCAGATTCCTTTCAGTCACAACAACTCTCATCTCTCTTATATTTTTGGGAGCAAATTGTGTACCTAACATCTGGGATTCCTTAAAGTTTAGTGGCGCCACGACTACTGTCTTTGTTGGTTTCATTTTTTCAACTGCTATTGTCCTTAGGTGAGTACCATATTCCCTTTTCAACTACTTAACTATAATCATTCTTACATACTCAAAGTTAATTCTCCATGTTTGTCATTGATCACAGAGATACACATGGAAATGCAACAAAGAGGGACAGGCTAGTGTCATCAGTCATGATATTCTTTGTTGTTTCCTCAAGTAGTGTGTCAATCTACAGTGACATTTACAACCTTTTCAACAATGCAGTTTAAGCTTAGAAGAGCGCGATAGAGTTGGATTCTTTGGCTAAATAAGGTTCACAGTCAATCGAACTTTCAGGTAAGTTAAATGATTCTTTGTTTCCTGATTGATGATGCCAAGTTAATTCCAAGAGAATATGAATATCAAGTTGAAGATACATTGAACATGATGCAAGGATCGATCTATGTTCTGTATAGCATAAAAAATCCTAATCTACAAAATGGCTAACATTACGCAATTGAGAGCAATTGTATTAGGTTCTTGACAATTTTTCTTGATACGACTTTCGCATAGTTGTAACTTTTCATTCAAAGTGATGGAAGAGCTCAACAGTTAAAGTTGTTTTTTATTCTTTCATCTCTTATACATACTTTAATTTTTTGGTGCTAAAAGTAAAATAAAATATATACTATATGTGGCGTACACTAAGGAAATCAAGGACATTGTGATGGAGTTAAAGACTTGAGGACCAAGCACTTTTCAGCTTTGATGAGGTAACATCATGGATCAACCTTTAGCTTGTTTTTATTTGTACAGTGCAGGATAAGTTGACGCGATAAATTTAAAATAAACTGTTGAAAGGGTTTTAAGTTTCGTTAAACTGATTTGTACTTTTTACATAACTTAAATAACATTTATCGTGTGATCAATTCTAACCCCAATTATTTTCAGGACATGATGAAAGAGAAGTAGAGTAAAAGCAATACACCTGAGGAACAATCTCATGGCAGTGTTGCTGAGTAGGAACAATCTCATGAAAGCTCTACCAGACAGGGTACTTGATATTAAAGTTTAAAACTCAATTTATAAACATTAGTTTTTGAAAAAATTCTTTTCATCTACTGTGATAATTCTTTTACTAGGTTCCCGATCCCAAAAGTGACAATGAACAAGCACCTATAAACATTGCTCAAGGCGTTTATCATTCCTGATTTTTTTGTAAATCATCCTTCCTAATTCGTTCTTTTCTGGTTTTCTTACAATTTCATCTTTTAAAAGTCTGTTCTCTCATTGTTTTGTAAAACTTTTCAACTATGCTCCCTTTAATTTTTTCATACCTTATATTTTAGTAGATTAAATTTGAGTTTTTGATCGACTTATCTTTCTCTTTTATTTCTGGCAGCACATCAAGTTCCTCTATTGATCCTTCCCATATTACATATGATCGTGATACAAGTTGTCATACTCTCACGGACTTAATTTTCTTGTCTATTCATTGTTGAATGCATTCTTTTTTTAAAGCCAAGTTGTAATTCTTTTTTTGACCTCTTGACAAGAAAGTTGATGTATTAAGTTTAATTACTGTTTCTTCACGTTGTTTGAGTTTGGTTATTCTTTTTATTACTATTTTTGTATTTATTTCTCTAGTTATACATATGAATTGAGGTAAATTCAGAGAGAATTATAATCTTCACAATAATTCCTAGTTTTAGGCTTATATATATATATATATATATATATATATATATATAAACACACACACACACACACACACACATACATAAAAGATAACCCTAGGCCCACCTATGTAGCGCCAACACAAATAAGGGTTCCCCTTTAAATTTATCTATTACCAAAACTAGCCTTCCCTTTCATGAAATGTTGTTAATTTTATGAAAAATTGCGCCCTTTAGGAAGAGTTACGATTTTTATGAAGCATTGCGACTTTTATGAAAAATTATGACTTTTATGTAACGTTGTGACCTTTCCGAAGGGTTGTAATTTTTCCAAAGAGTTGTGACCTACACTTTATTTAATATAAATAGTGGGATTTTCTGCCACTATTATTTTTAGGTTTTTTTCATTATAGGTTAGTCGAATTGAAATATATTAATTATGTTTCTTATGAAGTTGTTTCATTCCTTAAAATTTTCTTCCTCCTACTTCAAAGAGATTAATGTTTACTATTACTCGAGTTATTCATGTAACTATGTCAATTTCTTTTTACAGTTTTTGTGACCTTTTTAAAATATGTTAAAAATTTAAGGAAGGATGATTGAAAAGTGGCCTTCTCTTTCTTTCCATCCTACAAGTTTCTTCATATAAACAAAGAAAAATGATTTTAATCGCAATGTGACATTATTACTCGTTCACCTCTCAGTCCATAACGCATAATATTGTTGAAATTGTTCAATTCATAATATTTTGTTGTTTAATGTCAAAACATTTATTTCTGCCACTGTTATTTGTAGGTTTTTTCTCTATAGGAGAGTTGAATTTAGATATATTAATTAAGCTTCTTAATAAGTGTATTTCATTCCTCAAAGTTTTCTTTCTCCTATCTAATGAAGTTTAATCTTTTATTGTAAGTCATAGTAATTCATGTATCTGTTGCCAAAAAAAATAAATTCTATTTTGGTATCTTTTTAAAAAAAAACTTTGTTAAAAGTTCCAGTTAGGATGATAAAAATTTATCTTCTATTTTACCTATTTCTATAGTATTATTTGTATACTCTATAGGAAAATTTGTTGTGGGTTGTGCAATATTTGATAGCACGGAATAATAGATATGTGATAATTAATACACAATCAATGCTGAAGTTTGTTAAAAGAACCAAACAAATTTCTCTCTTCTTTGCCACAGTTAGTATATTATTTTGATTGCTTATTCTTAGGTACAAACATTCTATATTCCATTTCATCCTTTGAATATTAGTATACATACAATCAATTCACTTCTTTTATCGCAAGTTAACTCATTTGTCATATTTCTTCATCCCTTCTTTTTAGGCATAATAAGGGATCATGTTTTCTTGAAACTAACAAATGTCCAAAATACACTAAACATAAATACTTTTTATGGGCAATAAATATGCACATAAATAAAGAGTGCAAGAGACTTTACCTACATTAATTAATTGTCATTAGATTCAATGTTGATAGGATACATACCGACAAACTATCTTCTTGAAAAATATGTTAAGCAACATGCATTTTTCTTCTTGATTGTTAGGAAAGTAAGGTTGTGTTTATTATTATTTGTGGATATATATGAGTACAAGCACTCAGAAAATTATGCTTTGAGATTTTAATCTGTTATGTGTAAAAAAAATTTTTTAGACTATCCAGGTATGACTGATGTCGCCTACTGATTGGTTGATAATGACATTAATTCTTTGTAACTTCATAATATAACGATAAAAATAGTTCTTGTTCAATTCCAAATAAGTTGGGTTGGTGATATGAAAACTAAGGAATAGTAATGACTATCCTGACTCGAAGGGGAATATATTTACAATACTAATAACAAATTTAGGGTCATAAGAAAGCAGCCAAAGGTCCTCTATTTTAATTAGTTAATTAACTTCTTGCATAGATGTGATGTTCCACTTTACATGGAAGTGTTGTTGTTCGAGGATATTTGGTCTCTTCTTTAATGTTTGATGTTATTCTTTATCTGTTCTTGAAATTTACAAAATTTTTATTACTTTTGACCAACTATTTCCATGGAGATTTCTTAGACTTCTTTCTTATACTTAAAATATCTCTAGGACTCATAATTTTTGTATAAGAAAATTAAAAAACAAAATATAGAACTTTTAAGATTTTGGATTGCCTTAAGATAAATGATCTTTACAATGCAGTGTATATATCAAAAATCCAAATATTATCGAATGATCAATGTGTCATAAAATATGAAAGCTTCATTGGCAATAATATGGGTCTTTACGGGCACTCTATATAAATGTCATTAAAGCCTTAAGTGACACTGGATTCAATGACAATAGATTAAATGCCGCTAAAAGTATTTGTGGAGATAAATATTGCCGCTAAAAGGAAAATTAAATTCCACTAACAGTCTCTTTTGTTGTAGTGTTACTTTTTAAGAGAATGGGAACTGTAATTTTTTGTCACCAAATCTTTTTTTGTTTGATAAAATATGTTATTGAACTCAATGCATATAATGGGTGTCAAAGGAACTACTTCATAAAAAAAGAATATGAGTGGATCAGTTAGTGACTCTCAACTAAAAATTCATTTCAGTTTGTGCATGTGAAGTTGAGTGGTGAAACTACAAGCCAGCTGATTGAAAAACAGAAGGCTGAAAACATCAACTCAACAAAATATCAAGTTTCTTCTTTTTGTTGTCTCTATATGCTAACATAGAATACATATAATGCTCTCAATGCACCTCCTGCAAATTTATATTGCACCAACCAGTATCTACAGATATCAACAATTTGCAGCATCAATTTCTATTAAATGCATTGTTCTGTATCTTTCAATGTGGACAATTAGAAGGTAGGGTTTCTGAACATGGTGTTGTGACATGTGATTTGAGAATACTAGTAAAAAATGTGGGCTTTAGGACAAAATACTTGTAATAGTTTTTTAATTGCTACATTATAAGTCTCTCTGTCGTTGAAACAAATTAATGATGTTTCAAGATTTTCATTAAATGTTGATTGAATGGTCTTTCATTTAACCTGTAATTCATATTTGAAGAATGCAAAAAAGTACAGTCCCCCGGGTTTCTCTTAGAAATTAACCCCTGAGGGGGAACATGTGGTAGTGCTACAGTACAGTTTTCATCACATTAATTATAAGTACTTACGGTCAAAAATAATTACATCATACATAATTTCTAATAACATTGCTTATTTTGAATTTCGTTATAGTAATTAATGTCCAGATGTTCCAGTTTAAGCATTGGGTAAAGAAGTGACAGTTTTTTACAAACAACCAACTTTTCTTTTTGAATCAGAAAATATTCTTCCTCCATGTCCGGTCAGCAGTGATGGATCTTATCACGAGGGTGATGAGAATTATAAGTGTGATAAAGAGAGTGAGGGTCATGAGAATGATAAGTCTGATAAAGAGAATGAGGGTGATGAGGATTAGTTGTATCAATTTGACATGTTAGACTTCTATATTTTTGGAATTTTTCGATCTTAGTTTAAGTTATTTTGAAGTTGTATAAAGTTTATTTTGGCATAGTTTAATGTATATGTTTAAAATATTTTGTTATTTTGGTTGGATGAAGTTTATCTTAAAATGGCTTATTTGGAATTCATTGGGTTGGATGAATTTTATTTTGAAATAGCTTATTTCGAATTCTTTGGGTTGTTTTGATATTAATTATTTGATAAAAATACTGACTTCCGAATGTGAGAATCTAAAAAATTGAAAATAAGGATACTGACCTCCTGAGATCAAAACATCAAACTAAAAAACTACCGAGTTTTTTAATAGATTACCACTTCTCAACTAACTTTTGACTTGATTTATCTAGAATCTACAACATAATTACAAATTAATAGGCGAGAGTGCGAGGAGAAAGTCGATATTAGCAATTTGAAGGAATAAACCACAATTGAGGATGAGGATCATTGTTGGAGAATGTAGATGTTGGGTGAATCTTTTTACAAATGACTCATGAATATTTACAAATGATCTGATATAGATTTTTATCCAAAAATCATAACCCCCTTAAATTTTAAACTAATATTATTTTTGTTCTACGTAAATGAAAATATTTTATTCACGTGGACAGTTACTTGTCATCTTTTTTTAATACAACTAGTAAATGGGCTCGCGCTTCGCCCGGCTATAATATTCTTTTTTAACATCTCCTAGAATACCTTCTTTTTTTTTTTTGTATTTTGATGTTATAGGCTTTTTATATAAATCTATTTTCAAGAGTATAGAGGTTATTCAATTCTAGTTTATGATTTGTTATATTAAAAGAAAAGGTAAAATTAAAAATGATAACACTATTTTATCCTAGTTTACGTAATTTTGTTTTATCGTTGTTACATAGTGTCTTTAATTAGAGAGTCAATTAAATATTTTCACAATATTGTTCTTTGCAAGTATCGTTAGTATACCACTATAAATTAATTTCACAATATTAATTTTTTAAAAAAAATTATATTTATAAAACTAATGTGTTTTTCAAGAGCGAAGGTTCCATAATCATATCAATAGGTAATATGTAGTCTTTAAGTGTTTGAGAATTAAGATGAAATCTTCCAAAATCAAAATTTGATATGTAATATAGTTATTACAATGTTTTGGAATTTAAGTTTTGCACAAACAAAACATTAAGGATCCTTGAAAAGTATGATAGAGGCGTAAGGGATAATGGGGAAAAGGTTCTAAAAAAGCACTTTGATGTGAAAAAATAGTCATCATTCTGTATCATATAACTATAATTAATTGCTAGTTTTAATTCTTTCATTTGACTTTCTTTTTTTGCTCCTATTAATATTAATATTATTATGACAACAAAATATATCATATAAATCCTTAGTCTTGATCGCTTGTAGGGGAAAAAATTTCTTTGAAGAATATTGCAAATAAATCTATTCTAAAAAAAGTTATTTGTGAAATTGCATAGTTTGAATTACATATAGTTTGTACTAACAAATACTTATAACAATTACTTTACAAAAACATAAACTACATTATTTAAAACATGTATTAAAAACTAACAATTAATATTATAACCATGAATTAATGACTCTAAAAATAACATATCAGGATTTATAACAATAGAATGAAACAAAAAAAATTAAAAAATTGAGCCCAATGAAAAAATATATAGCACTTTTAAGATTTTTTGGATTGCCTCAAGAAGAATAGAAAAATCACAGTCCCGTAGGTTCCTCTTAGATCTTTACCCCTGAGGGCGAACATGTGGTAGTTCTACAGTACAGTTTTTATAACATTAACTATAAGTACTTACGGTCAAAAATAATTACATCATATGTAATTTCCGATAACATTGCTTATTTTGAATTTCGTTATAGGAATTACTGTCTAGATGTTCAATCTAAGCATTGGGTAAAGAAGTGACATTTTTTACCAACAAACAACTTTTCTTTTTGAATCAGGAAATATTCTTCCTCCATGTCGGTAAGCAGTGATGGATCTTATCAGGTGGGTGATGAGAATGATATGTTTGATAAAGAGAGTGAGGATCATGAGAATAATAAGTCCGATAAGGAGAATGAGTATATTATGTTAATTTTGGTGGATAAAGTTTATCTTAAAATAACTTATTTGGAATTCATTGGGTTGGATGAATTTTATTTTGAAGTATATTATTTGGAATTCTTTGGGTTGTTTTGACATTTTTCACGCCCCGAGCTACCCCCGAGACGCGGACACGGAACCTAGGACCACAAGTGATCCCAAGCTAACCCTGCTGGCATGATCATGAGCATACTAAAGATAATAAACTATTGCGAAAGCTAAATCATACTTAAAATGAAACGATGGGGAATACCCATATTCTATAACCAAGATATTTGAAAAAAATGAGTTTAATACAAAAGAAATATTATCTCAATTCTGAGTTGAATCTAGCTATGTCTGAAAATAGACTCTAAACTAGACTAGAAATACTGGGACAAGCCCCAACTAAATGTAGCAAAAACTTAAACTAAATGACTAAAGACTGAAATTAAAACTCATGATTGTTCTCTTCAGAGAATGAGGACTCACCATTGAATTTGCTGAACTGGAGATTGGGAAATAGATCTATGCGTGATTTGGATGCTGAGAACCTGAACCTACAGCATGAGAAGATGTAGCGCACGTATGCATCAGTACTTGAAAGGTACTGAGCATGTAGGATAGAGTACAACTGAAATAAAACATAACTGAACAAGCATAAAAATAAGTATAATAATCTGAACGTGATGTGTTGATTTCTGAGCTAACTGGATGGAATGACCAATTTATAACATTATGAAACTGAATACTGAATATATTGATAAATGGTCAATGCAGAGAGTCTGACTAAACTATGGGAGCTACTAATAACTGATAATAAAACCACATGAGCTAAATGTGGAGTCCGATGTATACGCCCCATCGAGAGGACCCAATATACCCTACCAAAGGTATAAAGGCATTTTGGCGTGATCACTGAGCTGATTACCCATAGAGGGGACTTACAACCTACTCGGCTAGTATTTCAAGGACTATTTGGTACGCTAAACCCTAGTCCAACTCGGTATTATGCTACTCCCAATGAATTATGTAAAATAACTGATTATATCTTAATTTCTGTAAATACAGGATAGCTCGAAACTTAATATGCAAACTGAGAATGCAACAACTAATCTGGTAATTATTCATTTATATCTAAGGCATGTATATCTGAAGTGTCTGAAATAAATGACCTAGCATGTGTAATTCAAGAAATCAAGAAATACAAAGCTAGGGTTCTGAAATTCATGCGATAATCTGAGTAATAACATGATAATCTGATTTGGAAGATATATTTAATAAAATCATGAAGCTATATCAAAGTTCTAGAAACCCTAGGATTAATCATGATACGAGAATCAAGAACTGACTGAAACTAAGGACCCAATGGGTGAAAGGAACCCACTAGTGAAATCCCACTTACCTGGTGATGAAATATATGAAAAAATACTTAAGTTTTGGGGCTAGAACTTCTGGAGCTTGTGGCGTTCTTGAACTAGGGTACTTGAGCTTTTTTCTCCTCTCTTGCTTCTAATTTTCTAATTTTGATGTAATGATTTCACTTTGATATGTTTTAATTATGTTTCTAGGCTTAAACTTACTAAAATATGATGATTTAGGGACAAAACGACGTAACATAGGGTTTAAACGGAATGGGAAAGGTAAAAAAACCTGGGGAGGTTGCTGTCGGGCCTCACGACGGCCATGACTGACGGTCTGTCGTGCGCCCGACTCCCCGTAGTTGGGTCCGTCATGAGGGTCTTTTCAACAGGCCTTTACTAAAATGGGCGTAACGTTTTACTCGGAGGATTGATTTTAGCAATGTCGGTGGCTATGGAAATATAATTCAATGATCTATCTGTGGGAAGGTCATGGGAGACGTAATTCATTTTCTGCTAAGAGTTATGATCATTTTAAGTTGACCCAACTGCATTTCCCCTTAACCGGCGGCAAATTTTCCACCTACGGACTGTAGGTCCACCTACGAACCATGCTGGTCATCCATAGCTCTTATCATAGAGTGGTTGAAGGTAGTCTTGATCGATGGTCACGGACTACGGACCGTTGTTTGACCTTCGGACCATAAGTCCGTCCGTCGTCCAAGGCTTAACAAATTTTTCTAGGCTGAAATTTTTTGGAGTTTCTGATCCTATCGACGGTTGTGCAGGACAAACCATGGTTCAGGCTACGGTATGTCGATGCTACCGTTGGTAGCACTTGCAAATTTTTCTGAAAAACTAATTATTGGTTTGTTTTAGCTACGGGGTGTTACATTAATTATTTGATAAAAATACTGACTTCCGGAGGTCAGAATCTCAAAAGTTGAAAAGAAGGATAACGACCTCCTGAGGTCAAAACATAAAAATAAAAAAATGCCGAGTTTTTTTTTTAGATTAGTACTTCTTAACTTAATTTTCACTTGATTTATCTCGAATCTACAACATAATTACAACTTAATAGGGGAGAGTGTGAGCACAAAGTCGATATTAGCAATTTGAAGGCACAAACCACAATTGAGGAAGAGGATCATTGTTGGAGAATGAAGATGTTGGGTGAATCTTTTTACAAATGACCCATGAATATTTACAAATGATCTGATACTGATTTTTATCCAAATATATTAACCCTCTTAAATTTTAAACTAATATTATTTTAGTTCTACATAAATGAAAATATTTATTCACGTGAACAATTACTTGGCATCTTTTTTTAGTAAAACTAGTAAATGGGTAGCTCTTCGCGCGGTAGAACATTCTTATTTAAAATCTATTAGAATATTTTTTTTTTGTATTTTGATGTTATAATATATTTATATAAACATGTTTTTAAGAGTATAGGGACTACTCAATTCTAGCTTATCATTTGTTATATTAAAAGAAAAGGTAAAATTACAAATTATAACACTATTTTGTCCTAGTTTACGTAATTTTAATTTACGTGGTTACACAGTGTATTTAATTAGAGAGTGAAATAAATATTTTCTCAATCTTCTTATTTGCAGATATTGTTGGTATACCACTATAAATTACCCTCACAATATTTAATATTTTTTAAAAATTTATTTATAAAAATAACGTGTTTATCAAAAGCAAAGGTTCCACAATCATATCGATAGGTGATATGTATTCATTATGTGTTTGAAAATTAAGATGAAATCTTCCAAAATCAAAATTTGATATGTAATATAGTTATGATAATGTCTTGGAATTGAAGATTTGCACAAACAAAAGATTAAGGATCCTTGAAAAGTATGAAAGAGACGTAAGGGATAATGGGGAAAAAGTTCTAAAAAAGTACATTGGTAAGAGAGAATAGTCATCATTGTGTATCATATATTATAATTAATTACAAATTTTAATTCTATCATTTGACTTTATGACAACAAAATAATATCATATAAATTCTTAGGTTTGATTGCTTGTAGAGGAAAAGATTTTTATGGAAAATATTGTGAATAAATGTATTTTTGTAAAAAGTTATTTGTGAAATTGCATAGTTTGAATTACATATAGTTTGTACTAACAAATACTTATAACAATAACTTTAAAAAAACATAAACAACAATATATAAAACATGTCGTAAAAACCAACAATTAAGATTATAACCATAAATTAATGACTGTACAAAAAAAATATCAGGATCTATAACAATAGAATGAAAAAAAAATGAAAAAATCGAGCCCAATGAATGTAGAGTGTGTCCTTGTTAGTGAGAAAGTCAACAGGACCAAAATACACAAATATTTATTTATGCAGAAGAAAAAGTTTTGAATCAAATATTTAACTGTGCTGAAAACGAACCTCAAAATTTTCGTTGTTTTAAAATGACACGAAACCCTTCTAATTATAGCTATTTAATGGTAGTGTGAACAAATGAAAACCGTGCCTTATTGAAAATGTCATAAATCATCGAAAAATTCTTAACTTTTTGGAAAGGTCACAATCTTTCATACATGTTACAACCTATCATAAAAGTTGCACCTCTTAATGAAAGTCACAACTTTTCGTAAAAGCCGTACCTTTTAAATAGTCACAACTTTCCAATAAAAGTAAAAAGTTTACCTAAAAGTGACAACTTTTCATGAAAGGTTATTCAATTCTAGTTTACCATTTTTTATATTATAAAAAAAGGTAAAATTAAAAATGATAACACTATTTTGTCCAAGTTTATCTAATTTCATTTTACCTTTGTAACATAGTGTCTTTTATTGGAGAGTCAAATAAATATTTGCTCAATTTTCTTCGTTGCATATTTTGTTATTATAACACTATAAATTACTTTCAAAATATTATATATATATATATATATATATATATACAAATTTATATATATATATATGTGTGTGTGTGTGTGTGTGTGTGTGTGTGTATGTGTGTGTATATAAATATATGTATATATGTGTATATTTATATATATATATATGTGTGTGTGTGTGTGTGTGTGTGTGTGTATGTGTGTGTATATAAATATATGTATATGTGTGTATATTTATATATATATATATGTGTGTGTGTGTGTGTGTGTGTGTGTGTATGTATATATATATATAAGAAATATGTAGTCATTATGTGTTTTAAAAGAGATCTATTATATTCCAAAATACAAATTCAATATGTAATATTGTTATGATAGTGTTTTGGAATTGAAGTTGTGCATAAACAAAACATTTAGGATCCTTGAAAAGGATAAAAGAGAAGTAAGGGAAAATCGGAAAAAAAAAATTAAAAGAAGTAAGTTGGTGTGAGAGAATAGTCATTATTGTATATCATATAATTATAATTAATTGCTAGTTTTAGTTCTATTATTTGACGTTTTTTTTGCTCTTTTTAATATTGACATTATTATGACAATAACAAAAAATCATATAAACTAATAACTTTAGAGAAACATAATTAACAAAGTATAAAATATGTAATAAGAAACAACAATTAATATCATAAGCCTAAATTAATAATTGTAAAAAACATATCAGGATGCATGACAGTAGAATTAAACAAAAAGGAAAAATCGAGTCCACAAAATACAGTGTCTCTCCTTTTCAGTGAGCCACTCAACAGGAAGAAGAAGAAGAAGAAGAAGAAGAAGAAGAAGAAGAAGAAGAAGAAGAAGAAGAAGAAGAAGAAGAAGAAGAAGAAGTAGTAGTAGTAGTAGTAGTAGTAGTAGTAGTAGTAGTAGTAGTTTTGAATCAAATATTTTACTTAACTGTGAAGAAGAAGCAAATCAGATTTTCGTTATTTTAGAATGAGAGAAAACCACTTTATTTATAGACAACAAAGCATAGTGCAAACTAATTTTAATTATATCTTAATCAAAAGTTCATAACTCTTTGGAAAAGTCACAACTTTTCGAAATGGTCACAAACTTTCATTAAAAGTCGCAACTCTTCATAAAAGTCACAACTTTTTCAATAAAATTCACAACTTTTCATAAAAGTCAGAACTTTTCATCAAAGGGAAACACTAGTTTTGGATATAAATTAATTAAAAGGGAATTCTTGTTGGTGGCACCACGTAGGTGGACCTAGGGTACCCTTATATATATATATATATATATATATATATATTATTTGAGAGTTCACACTACATACAATTATCAATTTAATGATATGTGTTTTAATATATATATGGTTATGGTTTGGGTAGAAAAAAANGTATGGTTATAGTTTGGGTAGAAAAAAAAAGAAAACCCGATAAATGTAGTGTGAATTTGACCATATAACTTTACTCTTTTTAAATGTCTACTTTCAATTGTCGAATTTAAAAATCAAGAGATAATTTATCAATTAGTTCTTGGTAATTTGACCTTCGCCAACAAGGTGATCAAAAGTTCATGAAATCAGCCAACTTAACTATAAAGATTCATTCCCTCTAGTCCATGTTGAGTGAATAGTCATAAGTTTTTTTAATACTTCAAAATAAGTGATTTTTCAAAAGTTATTTGTTAATTGGGTTTTTTTTCTTCACATTTATCCTTTCTTTCAATGATGTTGTTCACTACTTCACATTTTTAGGAGAATACTTTAGGAATAATAATAAATATAATTAAAAATAGCCTTTAATGATTGTCCTTATGATTTTTCACATATAGGAGTGTTATATGCTAACAATTCATTTAATATAGACGAGAGGAAGTACCATTAATTCCCCCAATATATTTGTCAACATATTAAATATGTTATATTCAAAATATGATATAGTAAAATTAGTTAATAGTTGCAAGTACCCCACCCCCCTAAACTATGAACGAAATCTCTCTGACACACCTTAATTAAACTAAGGTCCTATTACCCCTGAACCCATTTTTGAAAAAAATAAATATATACACCTTTTTGACTTACATGGAATCCAAATATGTCCTATGCGTCTCATTTGCGTGGAGTCACGCAGTGTGCTATGCAAGGCAAAAGTTGTACAAAATTACAGAAAAAAATTGAGTTTGGGTGGGTGGGTGGGTGTAGTACCTTAGTTTAGTTAATACCTAGTTCCACCACTTAATAATAGTGCTAAGTACTGCTAACAACTTATTCTAAAAGGAATTGTCTAATGTAAATAGTAATTAATAAGTTTAATAAAATATATAGGTTAAGTTAGTTTTTTCTTCTAAAATTAGGGAGGAAGTAAATTGAATAATAGTCTTAACTGCTAAATGTAATGACCCATTTAGTCGTTTTGAGTGTTATAACTTTATATTCTTATAAAATACTTTTCGATAGATTTTAAATGAGTATTTTGAACTATTCATAACTAAATTTATGAATTTAATGGGGTAGTTTTTATAATTTGTTTAGTTGGTGGTTAAGGAAAATAAATGTAAACTTAATAATGGGTTACTTTCACACTTCTATATTTTCTCTTATATAATAATTAGTGAGTACATATTCTGTAGAAAAAATAAGGGTTTTAGAAAAGAGAGAGGCTGCGTCAAAGTCAATCGTGGTTCTTTCTACTGGTACGTTTCTTCGTAAATTACAATCTTATTTTGGAACTATTATTGTACTACTATAGCATCGAATGGATGGAATGGATGTATCTTTTAGTTGGTAATTGGTCATTATAATTAAATTAGTAAGGAAAATTTTGCAATATTGAAATTGAAATTTGGAATATGGCACTTCGGCATCGTGAAATTTATATTCTTGATACCTATCTAGCGAAGTAATTTTTTAATTAAGAAGTATTGATAAATATTGTTAATGTAGTGAAAAGTGGAGATAATAAATGATAGTTTTACAATATAAATAGATCTGAGTGTCACGTTCTGACACAGTTTTATTGATCAGACTGTCACATTACGATATAGTATTATGGATCCGAGTGTTACATTTCGACACGATATTATGGATCGGAGTATCATATTCTGACACGGTATTATTGGATCAGAGTGCCATGCTCCGACACAGTATAATTGGATTAGAGTGTCACATTTTGACATAGTAACATTTAAGGAGAAAGATATTGAATTAACTTAATGTACTCAATTTCAAAGAATTCATTTCTCAAATGAGTGTTTGAGGAGGCATGAGTCCCCATATGTGTGCTTGATATTGTGATTGATTGTTTATTTACTATAATGTTGTTGTCACTGGTTAATGTTGTTTGTTGCTTCCCACCTACTAAATGTCATAGTTGACTTTATACTATTATTCATGGTATATTGTTTTCTATTTTGGGTTGGCCGACGATACTTTCTCAGTACATGTTGCTCCATATTATGCGCTACTTGTGTTTTCCTTTTATGGAGTGCAGCGAGTGTACTAGTAACTCCGACTGGCCCTCATCTCTAGCCGATCTCTAGCATATTAGCTTCCAGGCTGAGCACCTCATTCAAGCTCGTATTGGATTCTCTTGGTCATGACATGATGTCCTAAGTTTTCGAACATAGACTATTTTATATATTTATTTTGATGTCTTTAAACTCTTATACATAGTATTTGAAGATAAAATGTTCTTAATTTGACGACTTTCAGGTTTTGGGAATGATATTTAGTAGACGTTAAGGGATTTAAGTTTCTTACACTAATAAGATTTAGTATTCTTCATTATGATTAATATTTCATAAGTTGAATTAAAATAAAATTTGGGGTTGGATTCATTGGTTCTACCACCTAGGAGGTTAAGTTTGGGTGTCACTCATGACTAGTTTCGGGTCGTGACAAGCTTGGTATCAGAGCGTTAGGTTTGGTGATTTCATCACACAAGGAAAAGTCTAGTAGATTCTTGAAGAAAACTATATGAGAACTCCTTTACTTTTCTTCGAGAGGATATTAGATATTAGGAAAACTTTATTCCTTCTTTCTTTCGTGCTACTACTTGAATTTAATTGAAATCTAGGTGATCAAAATTGGTATATGAACTTTTTCACTCTATTTTGACATATGGTTAGTACTGGAGTATCGTCAAAACAAAAAAAAATGTGTCCTTGAAAATAGGTATATTTTCTCAATTGACTACATGGTCAGTAATGACAAGTAATCAACATAATTTTTTTATCATAAACTTGAAACCCTCATTCTTCTTAGGTATTGATTATGAAGATGTGTATTCTTTCATTGTTTATTATTTTGACCTGCTTCATAATATGAATATAGTTGAGAGGCTTATTGTTTAGTTCGTTGTATACTAGTTTCAGAGAGACGCAAAATGTTGTGGTAGTCTCATGTTGGTTGCCGATTATTAAAGGAACTACCTATGACTTAAGGAAACATTTTCTAGCTTCTTCATAATATTAAATACCCCAAATCTAGAGTGATAAGAGGAGAGATGGTTTCTAAAATAAATATAAATGGAAGATATATGTTGTAAGCCTATTAGGTAAATTTTGTACTTTATCTAGATATGTGACAACATGCAAGATGTTTCATAAGGGACAACTAGAAAATGATCATCATTACTTTAGAAAATAAAGTTAGTACAAGTTTCATATCATGTATGATTTGTTTAGCAAATGACGAAATTAGATTGCGCCAATCGAGGTAAAAATCTTTACTACGATCCCATGGATTGATTTTATATTAAGGAGGGTCAAACTTATTAAGTGTGTTACTTTTGTTATTGACCTGATCAAAGAAAGAATGCAAATTTCTTAGGGGTTGAGACAAAATGGATTTATAATATTTTATCGATATTCAATGGGTATAATTGTGTGAGCTATTTGGGTGCAATCTTCTCGATAATTATGGTGTGTTCTAGTGATGGATTTAACGACCTTTCATGGTACGGTACAATACTAGTGTTACGTGGAAATGATTACATTGATGGTCAAGTGTAAATTCTAACTATTTAAGGAGCTATCAGTGGTATGACATGTTTAGATATGAGATTTTTTGTTGCTTTTAGAATTGAAAAACCAACTAGTTTGTTACTACGGAAGCTCGGATTATGAATTATTTGAATGGAAAATTTTAGTGGTGAATCCTTTTTACGATATAAATACATTTAGGTTGTTAAATGTATCTTGAGGGTTCTAGGACTAGTGATTTTTTTAATCTCCAAAGGAGTGGATTGATGCTGGAATGAAAAACTTATAGATAAAGAATGTCATTGAATATACTTGGGTGAATTCAATTGGAGATTTCAGTTCGAAAATATGTATAAAATTTTTGTAGTCCTTTGGATCTGATTGGTATGACTCGTGATGACAAAGGTTTACTGAGCGTGATGGAAATATGAGTTAGTGATGGATTGTGATTGAGATGCAATTGTAGAATATCTATTGTTGGTTAAATAAATTTTATACGGAAATAATGACTTGTGAGTATCTAAGTTTGCGAGTTTCTACTAGTTAGTAAGTATTGTGGTTTAATGGAACGTTTTTAGAGATATTGGGGTACCTCTCGAATATAATTTAAAGGAGCTAGATGCATAATGAAAATAAAATAGAAATTAGTGGGATGCGTGTAGCCTTAAAAAAGAGGCGAGAGTAAGAATATTTTCTCTGATTACAAGGACTTAAAAGGTATGTTCAACGAGATTAAGAATTGGGTTCAGTGATGCTTAATTTCATCCGCTCTGGGTATAATAATAGTGTCATGTGATCATCAGATTTATTATAAAACTTGTTGATAAGACTTTATATAAAAGTGTACATACTTCCAACTCATGTTTGATGATAAGTTCCTTTGTGATTTGAGTTTGGTAATGAGAACATTTTAATTTATAGTAAAAGATATTGTAAGATTGATGGAGAGTGGATTAATGATATGTCAAGATACATGAATACATACAATCTTCAAGGTATTATCTAATATTGATATATTAGGGTATTGAATTACAGAATTGAATTCACAATTCAATTTTTGTTTGATTTATAAGTCTACATTCGTTGTGGTATATTTTTTCAAGATATAAATTTTCAAGATAAACAATGATCGTTTAATTAGACATTGAGCATTTGAATGGACTTCTGCGTAGTTTTGGTCATGAATAAGTTTGTTACTTTTAATTTTTTCAGGACACAAGGAAAGGTTTCACTTAGGTTTAGAGTATAAGGTAAAATGTCATGTGTTGTTTGTTAAAGGATGTGATGAGTAAGAAAGCTAGAAAAATTAACAAGAGTCTAATACATAGATGGGTTGAGATATTTTGAACTTTATGATACATTGCATAGGAATTTGATGTTTAATAGAGGTTATGAGCATATAATACATAGAATATTATGAGTGACCAAAAATTTCCCTTAGTGTTGACATGAGATATATGATGGTTTAGAATGGTAGCTAAAGCATGGTATGTGGAAGTGTGTGAAGTTGATTTTGGGTGTGATTTAATAGTTTTATCTCGATGGAAAGGTACTATCAAGTTATAAAATAGTGTTATTAGCCTTTTTTGGGACTCGTATTTCTCATAAAAGGCTTAAATAGAAAGAGAGATAGCTATAGTTTGAACATGTGCTTGATAAGAATACTTTGATTCTAATGATGATTTACGAGTAAGGTCGATGATCGGTGTGGCTATGATGTTTTCTTAGTATTAAGATTGTTGAATTCAGTGGATGTGGCGTTCAATAAATCAAGTATGTGTGAAATTATAATATTGACTAAATTGCTTATTGTGGGTAATTAAAAAAAATATATCAAAGACATACAGTAAGATGAATAAAAATGTTTGATACGGGCACTATTAGGGGCGTCAAATGCGCGGGCTTGTTTGAAAATGAAAATATTAAAATGGGTTAAACAGAAATCGGGTTGAGTCTTGACCCGTCCAAGTTTTCTTTGGGCTCAAATGGGTTGGGCTCAAGTGGGCTAAAAATGGTTTGATACTTGACCCGCGCATTTTGACCCGACAAATCTCAATAACTTAACATATTGTTATTTACCTTTTATAATTCACAATTTGGATTTCAATTCAAGGATTTTTTGTTAAAAAGGTAACAAATGGATTAGATAAATCCTAAAAAATGTTAATTAAAAAATACTTCATACCTTTAATATAGGAGCATATCTTAATAATAAGTTTTAAAACAGGTTGAAATTGGGAATTGAATTGGGATCAATTGGAAATTTTCTTCAAATGGGTTAAGCTTGAATGCATTGAGATCGAACCCATTTCAAATTATCTTGACCCCAACCCTTAAAATTCTGGACAGGTTACCTATGTTTGAGTTAATTTTTGACACCCCTAGGCCCTATGGAAGGAGTATCGAGAGTTATTCGACCTGGTTATGTACATTCTTATGTGACGAACTACTTCATTATGGTCATGGTTTAGAATATAGTTCACTTTTTCTATCCGTGTGTGTTTTCGCTTTTATGGGTGAGTCCCTCGTAGTGGATCAGGTGTACCTATCTATGACGTGCTCTTGATTGGGTAGGATGTTTAGGCATACTTGGTTATCTCAAATGACATATTTGGTGTTGTCTTGGATCTATTAAAGTTACTAGCCATTCTACACATAAAATTTTGCTTATGAGAATTTATAGGAGAACTATCATAAAATTTTACAGTTGTTTAGACTTAAGAATTATCTCATCATCGGTATCATGTTTTGACTACGTGTAGATATCCAGTTGGTTGGTTTGATACTTTTGATATGAGACCTTGGATACTAATATTTTAAGGGAATTGTTGACACAACTACCCTTTTTTATCCTCACCTTCTTTTGATCGTTCGAGTGTAAACGTGTGTACATTGGTATCTATTTTAATGACCCATTTGGTCTTTTTGAGAAGTAGAGATTTTTATTTTATAAAATATTTTTTCATAGACTATAAATGCATAATTTGGACTATTTGTATCAAGATTTTTTAATTTAATGGAGTAGTTTTTATAATTTATTTAGTTGGTGGTTAAGAAAAATAAAAGTAAACTTAATAGTCGGTTACTTTCACACTTTTATAGTTTTTCTTCTACAATATTTATGGAAAAATATTTTGTAGAAAGCATGAGGGTTTGAGAAGAGAGAGCAACTACATCAAAACTAATCGAGGGTCTATCCGCTGATACTATTCTTTGTAAATTACAATCTAATTCTTGAAAGAATATTGTACTACTATAGAATCGAATGGATGTATTTTATAGTTGGTACTTGGTTGTTATAATTTAATTAGGCAGAAAATTTGGCAATGTTGAAACTGAAATTTGGAATCTTGCACTTTAAAAGTACGTTCTTTAACAATTTGAGGGGACTAACGTTAGGGAATTATTTGCTAGTGATGGATAAGGTTTGAGGTTCTTGGTTAGATTAGCATGACTTATATTATATAGATATATGTTATTGGCTAGATATTTATTAGAAATTCTTTCAATTTTAATTCTTAAATTCTTAAGGACATCCCATTATTCTCGGTTGTAGAGTTTGATTATTATGGGAACAATATTGTGAGTGGATAAAAATTTAATTACGATGATTAATTGAGGGTTATGGGAAATTATTAATTAATATTCAGAGTATAGAGTAGATCTTGGTTCTGCAATATTACTTTGGGGTGCATTAAAATTAATGAGTTCTTAGTTAGTTTTGATGTGTTGTATTTTTGTTATGGTAGAGAATAGAGTATAGAGTAGATCTCGCTCGAAGTGATGCATTGAATAAAAAAAAAATTTGATAAAACATTGTTAATGCAGTGAAAGCTGTGGTGATAGTTAATTCTACATTAACAATATTAATGCATTGGAGTTTCACATTCCAACCGGTATTATCGATCAGAGTGTCACAATCGAACACAACATTATGGATCAGAGTGTCATGTTCCAATACGGCATTATGGATTCGGAGTGTCACTTTTTTACAAATTATTATTTGATTGGAGTGTCACTTTTCAACATGGAATAATTGAATTGGAGTGTGACGCTCCGACACAGTTACATGAAAAGAAAAATATACTGAATTAACTTAATGTACTTAATTTCAAAGAACTCATTTTCCAAATAAGTGTTATGTGGAGGCATGAGTCCCCATAGGTGTGCTTGATATTATGATTGTGTAACGACCTGTTTAGTCGTTTTGAGCAGCAGATTTTATTTCTGGAAAAACTGTGTGAGTCGACGGAACCCACGACGGACCGTCATGGACACGACGGGCCGTCGAGGGTGTCTCGTTCCAAAAGACTTAGACTTCTGAAATTTGGGTACTGAAATCGACTCTCTGAACTT
>NC_028645.1:66852155-66854811 GCF_001406875.1 Solanum pennellii
TCTTAGTTTAGTAATTTGATCATAGATGTTCTTGTGGTGATGACTTCCAGATTTTGGGGAAATAATAGATGTTGAATTTTAGAAGTTATTGAATTGTCTTTTATTAATGAGTTTAAGTCTTCCGCATTGCTTTATGTTGATATTAAATTGAAATGTTAAGGTTTAGATTGGTTGGTTCGCTCACATAGGAAGGGTAAATGTGGGTGCCAGTCGCGGCTCGGTTTTGGGTCGTGACAGATTGATTGTGTACTTACTTTAGTGTTGTTGTCACTGGTTCATGTTGTTTGTTACTTGTCACCTACTAGCTGTCATAATTGATTTTATATTACTTTTTATTGTATATTTTTTTTATTTTGGGTTGGATGACGATATCTATTCATTACATTTTGGTCCGTATTGAGCCCTACTTGTGTTTTCCATTGTTCCGTTTCATGAGCTCCATAATGAGCCCTACTTGTGTTTTCCTTTGTTCCCTTTCATGAAGTGCAGCGAATGTACCGGCGACTTTGACATGCCCTCAGCCCTAGTTAGTCGTCAGAATATCAGGTTCCAAGTTGAGATACTCATTAAAGCTTGTGTTAGATTCTCTCGGCCATGATATGATGTCATTAGATTTGGGACATAAACTATTTTATTAATTTATTTTGGTGTCTTTAAACTCTTAGACTTATTATTTTATTATTAGATGTCCTTAATGTGATAAATTTCAGGTTTTGAAAATTACATATAGTAGACTTTAATGGATTTGTGTTTCTTACACCAATAAGATTTAAGCTTCCTCATTATGATTAGTATTTGATAAGTTGAATGATAAATATAAGTTTGGGTTGGATTAATTTGTTCTCTCATGTAGGAGTTTAAGTGTGGGTTCCACTCATGACTCGTTTTGGGTTGCGACACTAACTATCATTACTATAAATTAGGGGTGACGTAAATTCATAACATAACATTAATGGGCTGAAACAAAAAATGAATTGTATAATTTTTGACAGAGATTGTTTGTGCATTTCTGATAGGAGATTTCTTATTTTAATCTTCTTTATGAACTGGTGAAAACCGTAAATTTTAACCAATTAAAAGGATTTGAGACCCATATTAGGATTGTCTTTTTATGGGATTTACTAAAAAGAAATATTCAAGGCCACAATTTATTTGACGGCACAATTAATTATTGGGTTTAAAAATATGTGAATGAAATTGAAGAGTTGTCACTTTTATAAAGAATTTTTTACTTTTCAGAAGAGTTGCGACTGTTCTGATGAGTTTACACTTGGATGAAAAGTTATGACTTTTTCGTAAGTTTGTGACTTTTTTGAAGGGTTGTGTGTTTTCTTATAAGTCACAACAAGAAGTCATTCACACTATCATCTATTCTCCATAAATAGATGGGTTTCTCTTATTTTTCAATAAAAAATTTTGAACTTTTTTCTTTTCTATTAAATATAGTATTATAAGTGAATTTTACTACTGTTGACTGGTTTGCTAACACCATGGTTTTAAGTATTAATACACCGGTGGGTAACATTATTCTATTATCAGAGGATATATTTCATCAACCTCGAGTACGTGAGGGGACTAATTTTCTTAAGAAAACATATTGTATTCGATGGGGTCAATTTTATTTTTGAGAAAATATTTTGTGTATTATTTTTAACTAGTAAAATTACCCGCGCCTCGCGCGAGAACTCAATATCAGAGAATTTATAAAATAATATTATAAATTTATCAGTTATTAATACTAAAACACTATATTATCTCACATACAATATTATTACGTGGTAACAAACATTGATAATGTAAAGAAAATGAAATTTGTCACATCCTATCATTTATCCTTACTAACAGAAACATAATTTAATTACTACATAAATTATACCAAGATCTGTAACATAAGCAATCATCAGTGAGACATTCAAAAATAACAAAGTACATAAATATTTAGTTGTGAAGAAGAAGAAGAAGAAGAAGAAGAAGAAGAAGAAGAAGAAGAGGAAGAAGAAGAGGAGGAGGAGGAGGAGGAGGAGGAGGAGGAAATTTAGAATTTTCTTTGTTTTAAAGTGAGAGGAAATCCCTTTATTTATATACTACAAAGGGTACCGTGCACAAATCTTTATTATGCCTTATCTGAAAGGTTACAACTATTTGGAAAAGTTGCAACCTGCTGAAAGGTCACAACCTTTCATAAAAATCAAATTCTTAATAAAAGTCGCAACTTTTCATAAAAGTCGCATCTTTTAATGAAAGTCGCAACTCGTCATAAAATTCGCAATTCTTCATAAAAGTCACAACTTTTCTTAAAAGTCACAACTCTTTACTAAAGTCACAACTCTTCATTAAAGTCACAACTGTTCATATAAGTCGTAATTTTTCATGAAATGAGAAGGCTATTTGTGGAAAAAAATATATTTAAAAGGGAATTCTTGTTTGTGGTGGTGCCACATAGGCGAGTCGAAGGTTTTCTCATATATATATATATATATATATATATATATATATGTATGTATGTATGTATGTATGTTTATATGTGTGTGTGTGTGTGTGTGTATATATATATATATATATATATATATATATACACACACACACACACACACATATAAACATACATACATACATACATACATATATATATATATATATATATATATATATATAT
>NC_028645.1:66855306-66867108 GCF_001406875.1 Solanum pennellii
TATATATATATATATATTAAGTTTCTAGTTTTGAAAATATTCTTTTATTTTTGTTGATTCCTACCAAGCTCTTCAAAAGTATTTTTTTTAAGTATCTTAGTAATATTTTCACACCTAAGATGGCTTTGAAGATTAGGTGTTTATGTCAGGCATGCTGCACTATACACAAACATTCTACTAATCAGCTTTGATGTCTCCTTGGGAGTATAGTGTTTTTGTAGATAGCCGAAAGGTCTACCTGTATCTTCTTCTAAAGCATAACTTCTTCGGATCAAACATCAGCTATCTTGTTTTGAAGGAGAATATGCCCAACTTTTTGCTTTTCTCCTTATGCTATTTTTTTCTCTAATATCTTATAGCAAAAATTGTTTACTTTCTAATGTTGACTTCTGACTTTTCGTTATTTTTATAGTTTCATTCTTCTTTTGGAATCAAATGAGTTAGAGATTTTAAGCTAAATGTCTGCCAAGGAGGAGGATGGGGAGATTCATGCACATGTTGTATATAATGGGAGTACTTGTAGAATCAGTGAAATTGGGCTTGAACTTTATACTCTTTCTGAGTGTGACTTTAACGAAGGCTTACCACATGCTCTTGTAGATTTTCAAAATTCTGGTGAGAAGTGGGGTTGGCGGGCAGAGAAAAAAGTTTTAATTCAGGCATCTTAAGAGATAGATATTTCTATCTTCCAAACAATTTTAAGGCTCCAAAAGGCGGATAGAAAAATGATTTTCGAAGTAAGATTTTGGTTAAAAAGTATCTCCATTCTAAGTATCCTGACATGGATATAAACAAATTTTTTTCCTCATTTAGTTGGATGATTCCTTCGAAGAAGCCGCCAAGCTTAAAAGGCTAGCTTTTTGGTATATAACATGTAGATATTTATTCGGTTGTTTGCGTCAATTAAAAAAAACACTTAACACATCTTTTTATTGACTGATGCCAAATTTGTTTCTTTTAAATCAAATATTGATTTCGACTCAGATATGATAGAGAGGACTACATATTAAGGGACAGAATTGCAGTCTTTACTGCCTGATTTTCCTATAAGAGCTATTACTTGTAAGGCTTGTAACAAAATTTGAAGATGTTTATCAAAAGAAAATCATTTTCCAGCCATGGTTTGTGATATTTGTTGCACTTGAATTGATCTAAGAAGTAAAACAAATTGTTTGGGATATAGAGAGAACATATTCAATAATTTTATGCAATTATTCAATGGTTAGAAATATCTGGGCTATTTGGTTCCTGTTTTTGGCGACTATGATGGCTACAATTATGTTCTAATTTAAGCAACAATAGATGGATATATATGTGGACATATTTCCGTTTTAGACTGTGTTCTACGAGCTTACATGGCTGGGAAAGTTAGAGCAAGCATCAATTTGAATGCACAATATTTTATGTCGATACTTTGATTCAAGGATGGATTTGGTTCCACATGCTCTGAAGCTTATGAATACTTGCACATCTGTTTCTTCTCGTGCTGACATTGAAATGATTTTGAATGTTGGCATTTGTACTTTGTGTGCCTCACAAAAAAGAAGTGGAAAAGAATTTTTGCATGATATTGTAACAATCAAGGCAAATGTATAGCTAATTGATGATTTGTACTTTTTTTCCTTATGATGCTATCTATTTTCCTTTTAAGGTTTACAGTTAGTAGAATGACTAATTAGATAATAATATCATCTTAGGAAAGGAGTTTGCATTCAAGATGCATTCGAAAAGGAAGGTTGTGTGGATAGCAATGTAACTTCTGTCCCCTCTCATGATCTTGTTTGTGTTTTTCAGTTACTTTGACTTGAATATTTGTACCTGAGCAAGACATTTCAGTATATGCAAATGTTGTTCTCTTTCAATAATTATTGTTTATTTCAGGACATAAATATATAAATTTGTTGATTTTTTCAATTTAACTACCCTACAATTTAGATGATTAGATTAAAGAAACTTATTTTATAATGTGTAAAGAGATAAAACAATTGATACAAATATTGTTTTACTTGTTCGAATAACCAATATCAGCCTAATAAAGTCCCTTTGTTTTCCTTAGAGCTTAAATGTTTCCAATTACATAAACAGCCTATTTTGAACTACTTGACTTGAATGATTACAGTTCACTTGTTGGTAACATCCTCTACTCCTATAATTTTCTAACCTATCCTTTTTTTTTCTTTTAGTTAGATCGATTAGATTCAATGTTTTTACAAGGTTAAATAGTGACGCTTGGATATGTGTGTTATAGCTTGTTTCCATCATTGGAGAAGTCATTCTTCGTTGATTCTGATAAGGTGTGCTTTCCTTCTATTAGGTTGCTCATTTGTCTAGATTTAATTTTTACGCGAGTCAATCTTCTTGATTCGGGTACATTCGTTTATCAATCTTCCTTCATTCTTGTAGTGTCTGACTTCCATCTATGATTAGATATGCTATCTTTTCACAGATTTTTGATGTATCTCTTTTTTTCTTGCACAGATCATTTAATATTAGTGTAATTATTACAACATATAGTTAATAGAGCTAACAATATGTGATATATCATTCTGCCTTAAGCTATACTACTAAGATTTACTGGAGCGTATTAATAGGGCTTCTATATCAAGATATTTTTTTTATTGTGTTTATGATTCTTCTTACTATGCTAGAAGTGAAATCATATGACAAATTAAACTGATCAATTGTGAGAAATAACAATGTTGTAGGAAAAACTCTTCTTCTTGAATTAGGTTCCTTATACATTTACTTTACTCGCGCCGTTCATTATAAATTTGTGGCAGTAATGCCGGAGTGGGACTTTTTTGTATGCATGTGGATGAATTCCTTAGTTAATTAATAAGTAGATTATTTCCTTTTACTCAGTTGTCTTACCAATTAAGAACTTGTAGGTTGTTCTCACCGCTACTTCTGAATCATTTTTAATGCTGATTCTAGTTAGAGTACTCCTCGTGGTGGCTGATCATTTCTAGTTTTGAAGATCTTTTCCGAGTGGTGGTGAGATCATTTGGATTACCATTAGTTGCATGTGATATTTTCAGTCCTTATTTCTTATCAGAGACTTATGATGTATTTCATACTCTTAAGTTGTATTCGATGATCTTTATACTTATGCTACCTGGTTTTTTGATATTATTTGTTGTTCTTTTCTTTCGTGTGTTTCCTGACCACCCTTTTTGAGTCTTGTATATATGTGTACTATTTTCGGCTTACACATTTTTTCTGATGGGGGGGGGGGTTGGAGTGTCTACCATCATAACCTCGACTTGTGGATAATGAAACAATGTGTTTCAATATGACAAGGGACATATTTAAAGTGACTCGAACACTCGTATCTCCAATACAACCTTTCATTATTACTTGAGAAGAGCAAATCTTGTATTGTTTATTTAAAGTAGAACAAATACGAAAATTGCATTAAACTATAGGTCTTTTTTAGTTCTCTTATCTAACTAACTATATCTCACTTTCATTAGGATGCAAATAACGTCAATAAAATACGAAATATTCAATGTTGAATAATTGCACGTAGATGTGTTCATGGGTCGGTTATTAATAAAAAAACAAAATAACTCCAGATTAATCTATTTTAAAATTTGTAAAACCAAACCAAATTTATATTTATCAACCTTCATGTTCACAGTTCCACGAAGGCAGTGACCACCCAACTCGAAAAGGGCTACCTCAGAAAAAATTGCCTACTTCTGGTAGAGTGAATACTACCTACTATGGAGTCTTCGAGGCTCTCTCACATTAATAGCTAGCTTTTGCAGTGTGGAAGAATGAATATTTAGAGTCCCCATAATTTGTATAAGAAAGTTATTGCTGGTCTTAGAAAATGGATAACTTTTGAGTGGAGTTAGGTGCAAATGTTCATTAAGTTCTTCGTATATTAAAATGTATCATGGAAGCAGAATGTATCGATTGCTATTTATAAGTAGTTGATCTAGAGTTAGCAAATGGTTTCAACAGGACTGATAGGGAAATTATAGTACGGGCGGAACGAGATTCATAATATAAATTTTGAAGTAAATACTAGAATGTATACTAAGATTCAAATATAGGATACAACATATTTTTAACCCCATTTGTCTCTACACTTGTATCTTCCTTACGTCAAAAGGGGATTTATCAATTTACATATAACTAGAAGATTATGTTTTCCTTAATAACACACTATAATTTTCTGACGAATGGGATCAAACAACCAACATTGTAAATACATAATTCCACCACTTAATAATAGTGCTAACAACCTATTATAAATGAAATTGTCCTCTGTAAATAGTACTTAATAAGTTTAATAAAATATATAGGCTTAATTGATTGTTTTCTTATAAAATTAGGGTGGAATAAAATTCAATAATAGTTGCTAGCTACTAACTGTAACGAACCATTTAGTAGTTTTGAGTACAGTGCTTTTTATTCTTATAAAATACGGAATTTGGATATTCATATCTACATTTTTTAATTTATTGGGGTAGTTTTTGTAAATTTATTAGTTGGTGGTTAAAGAAAATAGATGTAAAGTTAATAATGGGTTACTTTCAAACTTTTATAATTTGTCTTACATAATAATTAGGGAGTAAATATTCTGTAGAAAAAATAAGGGTTTGAGAAAAGAGAGCGGCTACATCAAAATCAATCGTGGGTCATTTTGTTGATTTTTTAAAGAATATTGTACTACTATTGTGTCGAATATATGGAATGGATGTAATTTTTAGTTGGTTCTTGGTCGTTATAGTTATATTAGGAAGGGAAATTATGCAATGTTGCAATTGAAATTTTGAATTTGGAACTTTTCCACTACGTTCCTTGACAATTTGAGAGGGAAAATGTTATGCCATTATTGGCTAAGTACGGATTAGGTTTGAGGTTATCGGTTAGGTTAGCATGACGTACTATATAGATTTATGTTGTTGGCTAGAGAATGATTAGAAATTTTTGAAATTTTTGTTTCTTAAAAGTTTAAGGACATAGATGATTCTCTGTTGTGAAGATTGATTATTCGGAACAAAATTGTGAGTAGATAATAATTTCATAACAATGATTAATTGAGGGTTATGGGAAATTATTAATTACTATGTAGAGTAGAGAGTTGATCTTGCTTCTGCAATTTTACCTACCGGTGGATTTAAGTTAATGAGTTCTTAGTTAGTTTCGATGTTATAGACTTTTGTTTTGGTGCTATGGTTTAATAGAAATTTTTATATATTAGTATAGGTAATTAAATTTTAGGTAGATAAATGTATTATATAAAAATAATATTAAGTTATTGAGTAACTCTAGACATGTAAACTTGATACATTAGTTGGTATAATATTTTAGGGATTTAATTATAGTAATATGAGTGTCTACGGAATGGTTTGCTGATATAACTTTATATTTATCAAAATCTATTAAGAGTCTATCTATCAAATAAAATAAAACATCACCTACCTGCACCAAAGGGCTGAAGTCAAGCGAACTAGTTCCCCGTGCATTTCCTTTTGTCAATGATTTAGAATGTTTCCACTGTATCAACTATGCATAATATATGAGCAAATTAATCCGTAAATACTTATATTACTATAACCAAATTCTTAAAAATTTTACCAACTAATATATCAAGTTTAGTATTTCTCAAATAGCAAGTCTATAGTTACTCAATAACTTAATCCAATTATTTTATTATAATACATTAATACAACTAAAATATAATTACCTTTAATAATAAATAAAAAATTCTATCAAAACCTAGCACCATAACAAAAATCTATTACATCAAAAATAACTAAGAACTCATTAACCACCAGTAAGTAAAATTGCATAAGCAAGATTGACTCTCTACTCTGCATAGTAATTAATAATTTCTGATAACCCTCAATTAATCATCGTTATGAAATTATTATCTACTCACAATTTGTTCCCATAATAATCAATCTTCACAACAAAGAATCATACTATGTCCTTAAGCTTTTAAGAAACAAAATTTAAATAATTTCTAAATCATTTTCTAGCCAAAAACATATATCTATATGGTAAGTCATGCTAACCTAACCAATGACCTCAAACCTTATCCGTTGTTAGCCAATAATGGCCTATCATTTTCCCTCTCAAATTTTCAAAGAACGTACTTCGAAAGTACCAAATTCCAAATTTTAATGTCAATAGTGCAAAATTTCCCTTACTAGTTTAATTATAACGACCAAGAACTAGCTAAAAAAAACATTCATTCCATCCATTCGACTGTATAGTAGTACAATATTTGTTCCAAAATTAGATTGTAATTTACAAAGAAATGTACCAGTAGAAAGACCCACGATTGATTTTGATGTAGCTGCTCTCTTTTCTCAAACCCATATTTTTTTTCTATAGAATATTTACTCCCTAATTATTATATAAGACAAATTATAAAAGTTTGAAAGTAAACCACTATTAAGTTAACATTTATTTTCCTTACCACCAACTAAAAAAATTATAAAAACTACCCACAATAAATTCATAAATGTAGTTATGAATAGTCAAAAATACTCATTTAGAGTCTATCGAAAAGTATTTTATAAGAATAAAAATCTCTAGTACTCAAAACGACCAAATGGATCATTACAGTTAGTAGTTAGCACGATTAATTAATTTACTTCCACCCTAATTTTAGAAGAAAATAATCAACTTAGCCTATATATTTTATTAAACCTATTAAGTAATATTTACATAAGAAAATTCCATTTAGAATAGGTTGTTAGCAGTAGTTAGCACTATTATTAAGTGGTGGAATTAGGTATTGACAATATTGTTAATTTGACCCCTTTAATTAAAAAATTATAGTGTGTTTTAAGCCAATTATAATCTTCAAGTTATATCTGATTTGTTAAATCCCCTTTGACGTAAGGGAAGACATAAGTGTAGCGGCCAATGGGGTTCAAAATATGTTTTATCATATATTTGAATCTTAGGTATACATTCTATTATTTATCTCAAAATTTATATTTTGAATATCCTTCCGCCCGTACTATATTGCACTAAGAGTCCTGTTTAAACCATTTGCCAACTCTAGATCAACTATTTATAAATAGCAATCGATACATTCTTCTTCCATGTTACATTTTAATATACAAAGAAATCAATGAACATTTGCACCTAACTCCACTCATAAGTTATCTATTTCCTAAGACCAACAACAAATTTATTATACAAATTATGGGACTCGAAATATTAATTCTTCCACACTGCAAAAGCTAGCTATTATTATGGGAGAGCCTCGAAGGCTCCACATTAGGTATATTCACTCTACCACAAGTAGGCAACTTTTTCTGAGGTAGTCCTTTTCGAGTTGGGTGATTAGTGCCTTCGTGGAACTGTGAACACGAAGGGTGATGGATATGAATTTGGTTTGGTTTTATTAATGTTAAAATCGATTAATTTGTTGTTATTTTTTAAAATAATACCCGACCCATGAACACCTCTACGTGCGGTTATTCAACATTTAATATATCGTATTTTACTAACGCTATTTACATCCTAATAAAAGTGAGATATAGTTAGGTATGAGAATTAAAAAAAACTATAGTTTGATGGAGTTTTCGTATTTGTTCTACTTTAAATAAACAATAAAAGATTTGCTCTTTTCAAGGAATAATAAAAGGTGATATTGGCTATAAATAGTGTTCGAGTCTCACTAAATATATCCCCTATCATTTTACTCACATTGTTTCATGATCCAAAAGTCGAGGTTATAACGGCAGATACTCCAACCCCGCCACCCCCCCCAAAAAAAAACAATGTGTAAGCCGCAAATAATACACATATATACGAGACACAAAAATGGTGGTCAGGCCACAAATGAAAGAAAAGAATAACACAGAATATCAAAAAACCAGGTAGCATAAGTATAAAGATCATCTAATACAACTATAGAGTATGTAACACATCATAAGTCTTTGAAAAGAAATAAGGACTTCAAAATATCACATAGAAGTAATGGTAATTCAAAAACATGATCCACCACTAGAAAAGATCTTTAAACTAGAAATGATCAGCCATTGCGAGGAGTACCCTAACTAGAATATGCATTAAAAATATTGAGAAGTAGCAGTGAGAACAACTTTCAAGTTCTTTGTTGGAAGGACAACTGAGTAAAAGGAATTAATCTACTTATTAATTAACAAAGGAATGCTTCCACATGCATACAAAAAAGTACCACTCCGGCATTAGTGCCGCAAATTTATATAATGAACGGCTCGAGTAAAGTAAATGCATAAGGAACCTAATTCAAGAGGAATAGTTATGGCTACAGCAAAGTTATTCTCACTATTGATCAGTTTAAACTGGCATATGGTTTTAGTTCAAGCTCTAGTAAGAATAATCACAAGCACAATAACAACAATACCTTGTTATAAAAGCCCATGATACGCTCCAGTAAATATTAGTAGTATAGATTAAGGCAGAATGATAAAACACATATTGTTAGTTCTGTTAACTATATGTTGTACTAATGACACTAATACTAAATGATCTGAGCAAGAAAAAAAGAGATACATCCAAAATCCGTGAAAAGAAAGCATATCTAAACATGGATGGAAGTCACACACTACCAGAATGAAGGAAAATTGATGAACGAATGTACTAGAATCGAGGATATTGAATCGCGTAAAATTGAAATCAACACGAGCGAGCAACCTACTAGAAGGAAAGCACACCCCATCAGAATCAAGGAAGAATGACTTTTACAATGATGGAAACAAGCTAGCACACGCTTAACCTCGCTTCTCTATTTCATCTTGTAAAATCATTGAATTTAATAGATCTAATTAGTGAAAATAAAATAAAATGATAGATTAGGAAATTATACGAGTAGAGAATGTTTCCAACAAGTGAACTGTAATCTTTCTTGTCAAAGAGTTCAAAATAGGCTATTTATCTAATTGGAAACATTTAAGCTCTAAGGAAAACAAGGGGACTCGATTAGGCTGACATTGGTGATTTGAAAATGTAAAACAATATTTTTATCAACTGTGTCCTTTATATCTGTACACCTTAAATTATAAGTTTTTTTAATCTAATCGTCTAAACTGTAGGGTAGTTAACTTTAAAATATCAACAAATGTGTGTATTTATGTGCTGAAATAAACAAAAATTATAGAAAGAGAACAACATTTACACATACTGAAAATGTCTTGCTCAGATACAAATATTCAAGTCAAAGTAACTAATTAACACAAACAAGATGAAGAGAGGGGAGACAAGTTACCAGTGCTATCCACACAACCTTCAATTTCGAATGCATCTTGAATGCAAACTCCTTTCGTAAGCTGATATTATTATCAAATTAGTCATTCTGGTATCTGTAAACCTCAAAAGGAAAACATATAGCATCATAAGGAAAAATAAGTACAATTCATCAATTAGTTAAACCTAAGCATTGATTAATTCAATATGACGAACAACTCTTTTCCACTACTTTTTTGTGAGCCAAGCAAAATACAAATACCAACATTCAAAATCTTTTCAATGTCAGCACGAGATGAAATAGATGTTTAGGCGTTTGTAAGCTTCAATGAATGTTGAACCAAATCCATCCTTGAATCACAGTATCGACATAAATACGGTGCATCCAAATTGATGCTTCCTCAAACTTTCCTAGCCATATAAACTCGTAGAGAACAGTCTAGATGGGAAACACGTACACATATGTATCCATCAATTGTTGCTTCACATCGAACATAATTGTACCCATCATAGTCCGAACCTATAATTTTGCAGAAAAGGATACAACAACAACCTCGGAAAAAATAAGGTTCACTGCAACAAATATCACAAACCATGACCGGAAAACGATTTTCTTTTGATAAACTGCTACAACTTTCATTACCAGCCTTACAAGTAATGGATCTTATAGGAAAATTAGACACTAAAGACAGCAATTTTGTCCCTAAAGATGTAGTCCTCTCTATCATATTTGAGTCAAAATCAATATTTGATTAAAACGGAATCAAATTTTGCATAAGGTCAATAAAAAGAAATGTTAAGTGTTTTTTTTTAATTGACGCAAACAACAGAATAGATATCAACATGCTATACACAAAAAAGCTAACCTTTTGAGCTGGCGACTTCTTCGAAAGGAATCATCAAACTAAATGAGTCAAAAAATTGGTTTATATCCATGTCAAAATAATCAGACTAGAGATACTTCTCAAATGAAATCTTACTTCGAAAATCATTTTTCTGTTCACCTATTGGAGCCTTAAAATTCTTCGGAAGATACAAATATCTATCTCTAAAGGTGCCTGAACTTGAAACTCTTTTCCCTGCCCGCCAACCCCACTTATCACCAGTATTTGGAAAATCTACAGGAGCATATGGTAATCCTTCGCCAGAGTAAGACTCAGAAACAGGATAAAGTTCAAGCCCAATTTCACTTATCTCTAGAAGCACTCCCATTATATAAAACATGTGCACGACTCTCCCAAATCTCCTCCTTGGTTGATATTTATCTTGAAATCTCTAACGATGTTGATTCCAATAGAAGAATGAAACCATAAAAATAAGGAATCTTTAGAAGTCCACAGTAGAAAGTAAACAATTTTGGTTATAAAATATTGGGGAAAAAAATAGCTAAAGGAGAAAAGCAAGAAGTTGGGCATATTCTCCAGGAAACAAGATAGCTAATGTTTGATCCAAAGAAGTTATTCATCAAATAAAGATAAATGTTAGACCTTTCGTCATGAGCTACAAAAATACTATCCTCCCAAGGAAACATCAAAGTTGATCAGTAGAATGCTTATGTATAATGCAGCATGACTGACATAAACACCTTATCTTCAAAGTTACCTTTGGTGTAAAAATATTACTAAGATACTTAAAAAAAATATTTTTGAAGAAGTTTCTAATAAACAACAAAATTTAAAGAATATTTTCAAAACTAGAAACTTAAAACCAATAAAGAGAATAGAATCAGAAACAAATTAAAAATAATAAACAAAATATTTTCTAAAAAACAAAAAATTTGACCCCACTTAATGCAAAATGTTTTCTTAAGAACTAAAGAAGGGGAAGGTAGAGAGGAGAACTTTTTTATGGAAGAATACTATTTTATTAGGTTGTTCTTGCCTTCTTGGTTTGCTTGGGTTAATTACAAATGACTATGGCCACCCCTATTTATACTAGAGTAGGAATGGTTCTAAAAGTTATTCTAGATTGATCTATAAGAAAAATCTAGATGTCCTTATCTTCTAACTATCTATCAAGAATCTAGATTTTTCTATAATTCACTATAAATATCTACTTCTCTAGAACATCTACACAATTCCTAGATACATCAAGTACTTAAGGTACTACTCTATATAAATGTAGAAAGTTCTACTAAATATTTAGGATAATTTATACCTCCAAAAAATCATAAATGTTTTTCACACTCCCACTTAAAGTGATTTTTTTGGATTGTCACGACCCAAAACGAGCCGCGAGTGGCACCCACACTTATCTTACTATGAGCGAAACAACAAATCTAAACCCCAACGTTTACCAATTTTTTAACCATAATGAACAAAATATAATGCGGAAGACCAAAACTCATTAATATAACCAATAAATAAACTTCTAAGTATAATACTTATCATCCCCAAAATCTGGAAGTCATCACATCAAGAACATCTATCCTCAAAAAACTATGTCTAAGAGTATTTAAGAACTAAAATAAGTAAAACGATAGTCCATGTCCGAGCTTCAAGGACATCAAGACGTGAATGAGTGAATCCAGTCCGAGCTAGGAACAATAGCTCACCCTGAAATCTGACGTGCTGAAGACTGGCTAGAGTTGCGGACGAG
>NC_028645.1:66871222-66874276 GCF_001406875.1 Solanum pennellii
GTTCTTAATAGTTACCTTATTCAGCTGCCTGTAGTCTATGCACATCCAAAGGCTTCCATCCTTCTTTTTCACAAATAAAACAGGAGCACCCCAAGGTGATGCACTTGGTCTAATGAAACCTTTCCCTAACAGCTCCTGAAGTTGGGCCTTTAACTCCCTTGACTCAGCTGGAGCCATTCTATAAGGGGGGGGATGGAAATGGGGCGAGTACCCGGCTCCATATCAATACAAAAATCAATATCCCTATCCGGTGGCATACCAGGAAGGTCTGCAGGAAACACATCCAGAAACTCGCAGACTATCGAAACAGATTCAATCGAAGGTACTTTTGAAGTATCATCCCTGAGGTGTGCCAAGAAGGCTAAACAACCTTTACTAACCATCCTCTTAGCGCGGAGAAAAGAGATAATACGTACTGGGGTGGAAATGTAGTCACCCTCCCACACTAGCGGATCTGTCCCAGGCTTGGCCAATGTCACAGTTTTAGCATTACAATCTAAGATTGCAAAATTTGGGAAAGCCAAGTCATACCCAGAATTACATAAAAATCAACCATTTCTAGGATAATCAAATCTACATAGGTGTTGCTCCGTACAAAAGTCACAAGGCAAGACATGTACACCTTCTCAACTATCACAGACTCACCCACAAGAGTAGAGACACTAATAGGCATGTCAAGCAATTCGCAATGTAAATCAAGACCAGTAGCAAATGAGGAAGATACATATGAAAATGTGGATCCAGGATCAAATAATACAGAAGCCATGCAATCACAGACCAAAAGATTACCTGTGATAACATCATCAGATGTCTCTGCTTCAGACCTCCCGGGGAAAGCATAACAATGGGCCCTATCACCTGTCTGTCCATTGCCCCTATCATGTTGCGCCGCAGCAGTTCCAGCTTGCCCGCCACCCCGACTGATTGGGTGACCACCATTACCTTGGCCACCACGTCCTCCAGAATGGCGGCCTCTCCCATGACCACCTCTACCTCTAACCATTGGGGGTCTGTAACTCTGTTTTGGACAATACCTCCTAATATGTCCAGCCTCCTCACATCCATAACAATTCCTGGAGTCAAGCATAGGTCTTCGTGAAGGTGACAAAGTCTGAGGATAACCACCAAACTCAGAAAAAGGCTGACTGGGCTGCGATGGACCCTCAGCTAAAGCCTGCAGGGAAGACTGAATAGGGCGGTTTTGGTAACTTCCTGAACTCTTCCCTCTGGAGTAAGAACTTCTAAACTCACCTTCCTTACGGAACTTCTTAGATGTCGACGCCATGGTGAAGTCATCTGGCTTCACTCCCTCCACTTCTATCACAAAATCAACCACTTCCTGAAAGGATTTTGCTGCAGTAGCTACCTGTAAGGCTGGAATCCGCATATCTGACCTCAATCCCTTCATAAAGCGGCGAATCCGATCTTGTGTACTGAAACAAAGCTGAGTGGCATACCTAGATAGTGCACGAAATTTAGCATCATAAGCAGCAACAGACATCCTTTCTTGCTCTAGGATCAGGAATTCATCTCTCCTCCTATCCCTCAAAGTCCGGGGTATATACTTCCCCATAAATAGGCTAGAGAATGATGCCCAAGTCATAGGTGGTGCCTGTGCTAATTGACACTCAACATACGACCGCCACCACCTTTTGGCATCCCCTTGAAACTGATAGGTCACAAACTCCACACCGAATCGTTCTACTATGTCCATCTTATGTAGCAACTCATGACAATCAACCAGAAAATCATAGGCATCTTCAGATTCAACACCCTTGAATACTGGAGGTTTTAACTTTAAGAATTTTATGAAAAGTTCATGATGATCACTGGTCATTATGGACCCTGTAGTCAGTCGAGGAAACGTGCCTACTTCCAATGAGGCATCCATGCGGGGAGCCACAACGGCTGCATGTTGTACCCCCTGAACCTGAGATGCTGGTGCAGAAAACACTGGAGGTGTCTGGCCCTGATCAGATAACCCGCTAAGATAGGTGAGAACCTGGTTAATCATCTCTGGGGTAGGCTGGGGTGGTAATTCCTCTTCTTGAACCTGCTCATTTCCCCCTTCTTCACCCTCTCTCACTACCTCATCAGTCGGTGGAGGAGTCACTGCCCTATTACTATCTGGACCAGGTGTTTGTCCTCTACCTCTAGAGGGCGTCCTCCTGCGACCTCTACCACGGCCTCTTGCCACTGCTCCTCCTCGAGCTACGGTCCCAATGGTTGGCTCAGACGCACCCTGTCCTGCCGGTGCTGGTGTTGACACAGTTGTTGCTCTAGTTCTAACCATCTGCGAGATAGAGTGAGGATGTCAGATACCAATTTGTATCACCTAGATACCAATTGGACCCAAGTAATAGCACGAAAGAAAGAAAGAATGGAGTTTTCCTAAAGTCCTATAGCCTCTCAAAGAAAAGTAAGGGCGTCCCCCTACCGTTCCTCAAGACTCTACTAGACTCGTTCTTGTGTGATGAGACCAACGAACCTAAAGCTCTGATACCAAGTTTGTCACGACCCAAAATGAGCCGCGAGTGGCACCCACACTTATCTTACTATGTGAGCGAACCAACAAATCTAAACCACAACGTTTACCAATATTTTAACCATAATGAACAAAATATAATGCGGAAGACCAAAACTCATTATTATAACCAATAAATAAACTTCTAAGTATAATACTTATCATCCCAAAATCTAGAAGTCATCACATCAAGAACATCTATCCTCAAATTACTAAGTCTAAGAGTATTTAAGAACTAAAATAAGTAAAACGATAGTCCATGTCCGAGCTTCAAGGACATCAAGACGTGAATGAGAGAATCCAGTCCGAGCTAGGAACAATAGGTCACCCTGAAATCTGACGTGCTGAAGACTGGCTAGAGTTGCGGACGAGTCGAAGTCACTGGTGCAGTTGCTGCACTCCACAAAACAACAAGAAAAACATAAAAGTAGGGGTCAGTACAAGGAACACGTACTGAGTAGGTATCATCGGCCAACTCAAAATAGAAAGCAATATATATTGAATAATAATGTAAAATCAACCACAATACT
>NC_028645.1:66874573-66895533 GCF_001406875.1 Solanum pennellii
GTGTCGGAACGTGACACTCCGATCCATCTATTTCATTATTTCAGTTCTTCAAGCCTTCTTTATGTCAAGCATCATCTTAACAAAGAGGATTTAGGATTGAAAATTCAACGGTCTCGTCATTCTAACCACCACAATTATACGATCACAACATACAAACACACAATCAAGTATATAGAAGACTTTACAATACCACCCAATACATATCAATCGCTATTAAGAGTTTACTATCACATAGCATAAACCATAACCTACCTCCACCAAAGAATCGTGATCAAGCAAGCTATCTCCCCAATGCCTTTTGCTTTCCTCTTCGTTCTCTCTCTCGCTCGTTCGTTCTTCCCTTTCTGTCTTTTTCTTTTTCTTCTCCAGATTCTTTTTCTTTTACCCTAATTATCATATAATTCATTATGATAAAAGTAACCCATTATTTATTCCAAGGTTATCTCCTTTAACCCTCCAAGTAAATAAATTATTAAACTTACCCCACTAATTTCATAAAGTTTGTCATGAATAGTCCAAAACACCCCTTTAAAACTATTAGCAGAAATTTGACCCAGTTGGGGTTACGCAACCTGTGACGGTCCGTCGTGTCTGTGACGGTCCGTCCTGCAGGTCCCTCACAAAGTTCAGAGAGTTAAATTCAGTAAAGGGTTTTGTGACGGTCCGTCGTACCTACGACGGTCCGTCCTGCAGTTCCGTCGTGAAGTTCAGAGAGTCGATCTCAGTACCCATATTTTCAGAGTTTAAGTGTTTTGGAACGAAGTCCCTCGACGGTCCGTCGTGCCTATGACGGTTCGTCCTACTTGTCGTTGAGGGTAATGAGAAAAGTAGCAGAAGAAAATTTACAAGTATAGGACGACGGAATCCATCACGGGCCGTAGTGACCATGACGGTCCGTCGCGTGGTCCGTCGACCCAGTTAGTTTTTATCAAAATAATCTTACTGCTCGAATCGACTAAACAGGTCGTTACATGGATAATACCCGATATTATCATGGAGGAGCTCAAACGAAGCTTTGAGGCACATCTTGGTGAAAATCTAGCAGTTTCATCTACACTACTCGCGTTGATTTAAATGATAAAGATCTTTCCTTATCGAAAGATCCATGTAAATTATCTCCTTGCTGATTTCTTGAACCCCCCCCCCCTTTCTCTTTGCTTCTTGACAACTACATTATCCAGAAAAACACTATCAATTTTTAGTGAATTCTCAACATCAACACCAGAATACACTGCCATATTCTTTTATCATCTCCTCGGTAAATTTTTTGACAATATTAAAGCATTCAAAATTCGTATCATTTGTCTTTAAGACTTCAATATCATCTTCTTCCTCTATAAATCTCTACTTTCTCCATATGCTTTAAAAAATTTCTCCAAGCCATTAATTGGCCTTAATATTGCAGATGATTGAGCAAATTGCTTCTACTTCCAATACATCTCCAATAATGCTTTCTCTGCATATGTCATTACTAGCACATGCAGTTTCAGATATTGCCTTTTCGGGATCTTTTTTTCTATTTCTTCTATAGAGGATACTATATAACCACTTGGAATATCCTCAAAAATGTCTTGCTTAATGTCAACATCAGTTTCTTGCTTTCCAAGTTATCGGATATATTATATTATAAATCCTTGATCCAATCTTTTTCAAGATTGATGGAAATCATGGTATCTATTGCTCAAGCCTCAGCTACTATACCTTTTCCGCACTCTTCTTCTTCTTCGGCAACTTTTTGTACCATATTTCTTTACTTGTCTTGGAACTATTTTTTTATGAGCCCTACTTCGCCACAACCATAACATGTAATTCAGATGCCTGACTAAATGCATAGATAAAAGATCGGGATAGTCGGGATGACCTATTTTAAGATAAGATGATCCACCTCTTTGTTCGCTTCGGAGGCTAACTCGGATAGGTTAGAAACAAGGGAAAGAGCCCATAAAAGAGATATTGGATGCCCTTTCCGATGCCTTACCATAGTAGTTAGAAGACTTTCTTCTTTCCGGGCGAGCTTCAACCACCTAAGGATCTAGAGTGCGACATATCTCCGGTTTTTCCTTAAAAATATCTCTTGTTGTCTACAAGAGAATTTTCTTCACCTTTGAAAAATACACTAGACAACTACTTGGCTAGTAATTCCTATGGCGACAACAAATTTTAAATTTTTTCCAAGGATGTCTGTTGAGACCATCATTGAATTGACATTAAAAAATTGAATATATTCAGGTTTTAACCCACGAATAAATATTGTTCTCATTGTGCTTCAAAAATAGCCTTTTTCGGATTCAATAGAGATATCTTAAAACATAAGTTATTAATCTCAAAAAATACTCGGAGATGGAAAGGTTACCTTGAATGGTGTTAGCCGATTCATTCTCCAATATCTGTAGCCAAGATTAATTCTTCTTGTTGAACAAATGATAGAGGGTCCTCCATATTTCATGAGCCGATTTACACTTTATAATGTGATCAAATTAACCAGATAAGATTGTCCTCTTCAAAATGAACTCCGCCTTCGCATTAACCTGCTTCCACTTCTTGTATATGTTACTTCAATATTTCTGTTCGTTAGCAGGAGGACTTGTGTCATTCCCATTAACGACATCCCACAAATCATCTCCAACAAGGTATGATTCTATGCAAGTCTTCCGTACCTTGTAATTGCACTTGTTTAACAACTCCACCCAAGTCCATTATCACGGCTGCTAAAATACATATATACAAACAGTTGAATCTACCTCTAACCCGATCTTGAAATAACACCCAAAAACCAACGTATGGTAATGGTTCTGATACTGTGGAGAGAATAGCAGAACAAAAGTGTAGTTATGAACCTTCTGCTAGCCCAAAAATATATACTAAGATTGGAAGATTCAACTAAAGAAGGGGAAGCTAGAAAGGAGAACTTTTTTATGGAAGAATAATCTTATTATGTTGTTCTTGGTTTGCTTTGGTTATGACTATGGCCACCCCTATTTATACTAGAATAAGGATTCTTCTAGAAGTTATCATTGAAATCGCTTTGTTCCAAGCAGTTATAGTATATCACAATAGCACACCATCTAAATCTCATTTTTAATTCAAACTACTTTGTAATGTTTTACTTGAGCAGAGGGTCTATTTGAAACAATCTTTCTACATTGTAGGGGTAAAGTTTATAAGACTAGTTTATGACTTCCCCCTTAAGTCATTCGGATGCAGCTTTTTGTATTCTGCATTATATAATGTCAGCTTTGAGTAAAGTACCACTCTTTGAGGATCAAGGCTACAAGCATATCACTGGATATACAGATGTTAAATGGGAAAAATCACCATCCAATGGACGTATTACGTCTTAATATTGTGTTTTGGTCAAGGTAATTTTGTGTTTTGGTCAAGGTAATTTTGTGTTGTGGAAGAGTAAGAAACAAAGTGTGGGTGCTCGATCTAGTGCAGAAGCAGAATATTAAGCAATAGTTGTAGTAACTTGTGAGTTAGTTTTGATCAAACAGTTGTTGAGAGAACTAAAACTTGAAGAAATTGATTGGACGGAACTTCTGTGTGATAATATAGCACACCATCTCGCATCAATTCCAATATTTCATGAGAGGACTGACCATATTGAGATTTATTATCACTTTGTCAAAGAATGATAATCTCAAGAGACATTGTTACAAAATCTCAACATTTAAATTTCCTCATAAAGTCCCTCACTGTTAAAGGTGGAGACTGTGATATGTTCATGGAATGTTTTCAAGAGGATCTTACCTCCTCTATATCGGACGGTGAGGCTACCAAGGATCATGAAAAAGATATTCATCGATTGAATACCCCCTATGGATTCTTCGGACACAACAACCAAGTTCAACCTACCTCCAAGGAATCCCTCCAATCATGGAGGAACCTCTAACATTACCATCAAAGTTTCCACAACCAATATTGAAAATCAAATAACCCTTACAACTAATGTTTCCAATGTTTAGCTTTGTACCATGGATATTATGGGAATAGGATCCAACTATTCCTTCGAAAGATTACTCCTTTTTAAACAACAATTTCATTTTCCTCTCCTCTTCGTAAAAGAATATATGGTATCTTGTGATAAAGTGGATAAATTTAGAAGGAAGATTGGTTTTCATCAGGCCTACAACAACAATTCTAACAAAATCTGGATCCTTTAGTTGAATGAAATTGATGATGAGGCCATTCATGATTAGGAGCAATATGTTTTTGTCAAAGTTATTCATAATGTTGACCATATTTTTTCCTTTCAGTTATATATGAAAAATGCACAGAGCTGAGGAAAAAGTGATGCTCAGAATTAAGAGTTATGGAAAATATTAACCAAGACCCTCGGGGAGCAACATACGACTTTAAATTTGTGGTATCCAGGAATGAGAAATTTGGACAAAGGATTCATAGAATGGAAGAAACTCTTGATTTCATTGAATTCCCTAATAACTGTGGTTTTCAAGATGCAGGGTTCTGAGGTTCTAAATCTTTGTTCGACAATAGATACTTCATAACACTATTAGGAAAACATTGGACAGACTTTTCTACTACTCTTTATGGTAAGATATGTATATTCCTACTAATGTTACTCACTTATCCAGAATTTCCTCGAACCATGCTTCACTTTTAATTAAAATGAATAATGATACTCCTCCCACTAACAAATACTTAAAATTCTTGAATATATAGGAGGATCACTCTGACTTCATGGATATAGTCCAAAACTCTTGGAATGAAGAAGTCAATCGGAATCCTTGTAGATCCTTCACCAGAAAATCAAGAGGACTTGCAAAGCTATGAGTTCTTTTTCTAGAAAGGCTTTTGGGGACCTCAACGAATAACCTAGAAGAGTTGAAATCCATATTCAAGCTTTTGAAGACAAGAGTGTAAAAAAAACACAAGAGATAATAAGAGATATCTCTCTAGGTACAAGGCTGGATCCACTAGATTTCTCAAACTTCAAGAGTCTATCCTCAAAAGAATTTCTAGGGTAAAATGTCTTGAAGGAGATTCTTACATGGCGTATTTTCTCAACATCATCAGGGACAGGAGAAAAAGATCGAACATTGGGAAATTTATGGATGAACACAACAACTGCCTGGAAGGAAATGACAAAATTGCGGAATGGTCTATCAGATTTTACAGGAATCTCTTTATTACTACAATACTAACCCTGATTATAGCTCCCTTAATATTCTTCATAGGTGCATCACAAAAGAGGACAATGATATGTTCTTCTCCCTTCCAACACTCAAAGAACTTCACGATTGTTTAATGTCCATAGATATCGATATTGCTCCTAGACCATATGGACTAAGTGGGTATTTTTATCAAAGTACTTGGTGCATCATTGTTTTAGATCTCAATAAAGTTGGAACTGCCTTTTCGTAGGAGATATCCTTCCGAATTTCGATACTCATATTTGTCTTGTTCTTATTCCTAAGATTGATAACGCCAAATCTTTTTTTGATTTGAGATCTATCAATCTGTGTAGTGTTCTAGTTAAAGTATCTCTAAAATATTGAGTAACAGACTGATCTCTATAATTTCTCGAATAATCTCCAGGAAGCAAAGTAGAGATTTTTTGATACCCATGAAATCCGTATGTGACCCACCACACTTTGGACTAATCACGTACTTATAAACTCGGTGGATAATGGGCCCACCCATCTACCCTTCCACAATTAAATATCGGGCTTCATTTTGCATGGCATGGGGCTTGAACCTGCGACCTAAGTCACAAATCCTCCACCTTTTGCCACTCGAGCTAGTCCTTGGGAGCAAGAATTAAAATATCTTTCTCAAAGGCAGCACCATTACTTGAACTATTCTTCTTTCCCACGAAATTATTAGTGATATGGGAACCCTAGACTTACCTCTACCATTTTCTTAGGCACCTTGGTTTCTCTGAGCATTGATTTTATTTCATCCATAATTATATCTCCAACACTTGTTTTTTATAGTGGTAAACGGAGGTCTTCGTGGTTTCTTTAACTTTTCTAAGGGTTTGAAGTGAGGAGATCGTCTTCCCCCCCTCCTCTTAATTCTGAGCGTTGAATTGTTGTATCAAATGCTTAACAATCTGCATAATCACACTACTTACAAGAGTTTTTGTATGTGCAATAATGATCCTTAAATTATCATTTAACTTTTGCTGATAACACCATTATTTTTTGTGAATGTAGCAAGAGATATATCAAAGTAATCTCTGACATTGTGGACAGGTATGAACAAATATCTGGTCATTAGATCAACAAGAACAAGAGTAGCTTCGTCATGAAATAAAAATACAAAAAAGTTCAATTTGTCTGCATTTGATTCTAGAGAAAAGCATCAATGGATTGCATGGGATAATTTGAGTTACCCCTTTGAAATAGGTCGTGATATTTTTAAGAAAATTTCAGATGTTTGTATGGACAACAAGGAAAATCTATAGTGCAACCTAAGAATCTCTTGTTCTCTTTTGGGAGATTACATGAAGGCTAAGTACCTCGATAATAAACATTAGCAAGTCATATGTGAAGTTAAGTCATTGGTGGAGCAACATATTTACTACCCCAACAATGAAGGGCATATCTCTATGAAGCTAGACATTGTTCTTACTAGTAATGGTGAATGAAACAGGAATTTCTGCAAATAGAGCTCCCAAATGATCTAAAGAACGATACCATAAACTTGTGGATTATTCTAAAAGACCTCACAAATGACAAAATCTATCTGGTAAAACACCAATTAGAGACACTTCCCCTCCACTCTGGTTGGGATATTATTAGAAAGCAAAGAAACCACAACCATGCCACTAACAAGATCTGGAATAATAGCATTACATTTAATATGGCTTCCCTTACATGAAGAGCTATTTGTAGCAGGCTTCCTACTGATGAAAAAGTGGTTAAGAAGGGCATCTATAGCATCCCCGGATGTCATTGTTGTGCTACAAATAATGAGACCAAAAACTTTGAAACAGTGAATCACCTATTTTATGAGGGTGAACATGCTAGAAAAGTGTACTGGTGTGATATCACAAGTCTAGTTGGAGTGAGGCTCACCCATAGGTCTCTTAAAATCCGCATCATGAATTGGGGGAATACTGTTACAAAGAACTCTAGTTCTAATTTTGGTATTCACGCTGTCCCCCAATAATTTTTTAAGACAGATGAAGATAAAGATGCTCTAACGAATTTGATGCTATTAAGATTTCTGTATACAGATATAAAGGTAACATTTTTTTAACATTGTAGAGTTTTGGAGAGATATACACTGCATTTTGGATGCAAAAATTCATCACCACAGAACCACTACCATCGTTAAGGGGATAAAACCTCTTAATATGTCTGTAAAATTCAACAGTGATGGTTGTTGCATTCAAGTCCGTTCTGGTGGAGGTGGCCTGATCAGAAACTCATTGGGAAACCTCATGTTTGCTTACTGCATCAATTAAAATATGGTATGAGTAACATCCTTGAAATGGCAGCTCTTCTTTATTGCCTTTAAATGGTGTGCTAATAGAGGTTTCTCTAATTTCTGGGTTAAAACAGACTCCATACATTTAACTAAACACATTAAAGGAGAATGGAACTAACCATGGAAGATCAATGGTATGGTTCAAGATGAGAGGAAATTAATTGACATGGTTACCATATTAGTCATTGCTTTAGGGAGGCTAATTGACATGGTTACCATGTTAGTCATTGCTTTAGGGAGGCAAATATACCTGCGTAAAAAATCGCCAACATAAGTTATGGCATTTTTAGGAGTTCTCTTCAACTCTGTTTTGACCCTTCTTAAGAAAGTTGGAGGTCTTTCCAATAGTGGCAGACCCAGGATTTTCATTCAGCAGGTTCGAAAAACAAAAATATAAACATGTAAATATGGGCCCTTTGAATTTTTTGGGTTTAAAATGACACTTTTGGCAAATTTTAAAAAAAATTCTTGAAAAACAGATCTGATTATTTAAAACAAAAATAAACTGAAACTATAAATAAAAATAAAGAAAAGTTGTTGCAAGTATTTGAACCTCGGGCATGGAGCTTAATATTCCGGGTTCTTGCCAATGAGCCATCTATTTTTATGTGTTATTTAGGGGTTAAGAATATATATGCAGCTACAAAAATATAGAAAATTTACCTTATATATATATCGTGTATTTTTTTTGCCGAGGGTGTTCGGGTGAACACCCTGGACCTAACGTAGGTCCGCCCCTGCTCTCCAATATGGATAGATGGGATCTCCCAACCTTTAGCACTAAACCAATGTAACCTACCAATATTATTTACGAGCCCCAATAAATTGTACATTGTGTTCAGGTAGCTTCTGATTTAGTTTGGACACCCCTCTTTCTAGTGGTACTAGTAGAACCATCCTACACTGTTATTACCCCATAAAAACATGACATGAATTTTTGAGCTTATCATAAAAGTTCTAAAAGACCACAACTTTCAATATTTCTCAACATTGTAACACAAAGTTGGTGCACTGTCCTTGGCATTTTCTTGTCATTGAATTCATACTCCTATGACATCCTTGGCGTAATTTGAACGAAGATACAATGTTTATCGAATTTTATTCTTTTTTTATAATTGGTTTTTGAAAGATTTATCTAAGAAGTGAAAACAATGGCAATAACCAATTATTTCTTTTTAAGAAGATTGTAATGTTAACATAATATTTCTATAACCAATCTCTTTTGAAGATTTATAGTATCGAGATCTTAGATACTCAAGCTTACAGTTTTGACCATAATCAATACGTCATCCAAGTGGTACTCATAATTTTAGACAACGTAACAACAATCAGAAGTACAAGCAACAAGTGTATGAAAAAAAAATTCAACGTTTAAGGATTATCAAAAGATATAATGAAACTAAATGATAGGAAAATCATCCTTAATAGAAAAAACAAAAGACATTGAACTTACTTTTGCCATAAAAATTCATTTTGAGTTATATGCATAAATGGTGTTACTCCTTTAGGAAGTTGGACCTTCAAAAAAAAGTTAAGAATTGATCATTACTTGATATGGAATGTCATACTGTAATGCAAAATCATGTATATAAGCAAAGGGTCTGCATTTATTATAGAGTCATAAACGTTATTATACAGTCATATTACTTAATGCTAATAGAATTACATATATTGTAATGCAAAATCATGTACATAAGAAAAGGGTCAGCATTTATTATACGGTTATAAACATTATTATACAATATTATTTTAATAAATGTACAATCAAATATCATAAAGGATTACATACACCATGTGATCAATGTTTGAACTCATGTTTTGATGGAAGGGTAGGTAAGGTAACTAAATAAGAAAAGGTACAATTGAATGGAGAAACCATAAAATTGTCATTCCAAACCACCAGGATATTAAATAAGCCCACTTTTTGATACGTAAAATTTATTAATAAATATAGCATTACTAAGATGTTTCTAGAATAGTAGAACATGTATCATTATGAGTATAGCTCTTTGCAGCTGGAAGTAGTCAATATAGTCAAAAAGAATGTCGGAATAATTAAAAATTTTCATCTACATTTTTCAATAAGCCCACGTTAGTTGAGAGGAAAAACCAGATTTTGTTGAGAAATATTAGTTATTAAGGAACTACAACTTTAAGATAGATATTTATGAAGGGAAATGCTAAGAGTAGTCTAGTCTAGATATGTGTTGACTCAATATAATTTATTTAAATAATTATATACTATTTATAGCACCAGAATCTACTAAAAGAATGATGAAACTGATCATATATGTACTCAACAGAAGACACTAATATCTTAATTTACTAGTCTTTTAATACTAGTACAACTATCAACCAATATTCTCTTATAAAAAATGATTTTGTTTTTCGTTAGTTCTCTAGGTATATTTGTGTATAAGTTCTCTGGATACTTTCTTCTCATGATTTCAGTAGTCTACATAGCCGCACAAAGTCATATCCATACTGTTAAATGTAATCATCACTTCAAGAGGAAAATAAATGATCTAATAAATTTGGAACAAAGAATACATCATACAAGTACGATAAGCTTTAGTTCTAAAAAACACTTCAATCTTTTGCAGTTTCACTCATTGAAATTGTTATTGAGACATGCAAGACTTAACTAGGAATTTAATTTGTCAACCAAGTAAGTAATACTAGGATCTAACTCATCAATAATAAAAGTTGATCTTGCACTCTCGTTTCTTTAATAATATTTGTCTATTTTCTTTTGTATCCATCTAAAAAGGGCTTTCCTATAATGGAAAACTCTCTATTCAAGCATTCAAGTTACGTTCATATGTAATATGTGATGTAATGCCATACTAATTTTTCTATTTTTATACTTTCTTTTCACAATGTAAATAATTTCTTTAATGTTTGAGTCAATAGGCATTTGAATACAAGAAGTATCCAAAAGGAAACCGTATAAATCTATGGTGTTACGAAAATCACCTAATTTTCTAAACCTTCAAATGTTCTCTCCACTTTTTATTACTTAAAACTCTTAATCTAAAAACTTATTATAATTCCACTCCCTTCGTCCAATATTGTTTGTCATTGTTTCTATTTATAGAGTAAAACTTTAAGAACTTTGACTAACATTTTTAAATGTATTTTTTCATCATATTGATAGGCAAAAAAAATTTGCAATTTATTGTACTTTTCATATATTTTTTTAATATCTATTTTGTTTGTATAAAATATCCTATTAATGTAATCTAATTTAACTTTGAAAATTAGTCAAATGAATTTCGAAAAATGCAATATGACAAATAAAAGTGGACAGAGGGAGTATTTTATAAAATGCTTTTTAAAAATTTAGTGTGACTGTGTTGGTCATAGTATGCCATTTTTTTGTCGGATTGTCGACTATTCTCTTTTTATTTAGCTATCACAAAATTTGAAACTACAGTTTTTTCTGTGGAGCAAATTGGTAAGTCCAAATTTACTCAATGCCACTAACAACTAGGTTTACCAAGATAAGTCCTCCATACTTGAGAAGATCATTTGAGATTACTAGAATCAACTTCTATCCGTTGAACTAGTAAGAGAAATATTGAAAGTAACAACATCTTGAATCCCATATGAGAAAGCTATAAATATGTTTACTTTTTCAAAAACACAACAACATAATTACATTCAAGTTATTTAATGATCACTTTGCTAATCTGAAGTAGATAACATATTAAGATGTAAATCATATTGCAAAAGCATAGGTCCATGTCTAAAAATTGACGGGGGTGTACAACCCTTTCTTAACCAATGTTCACCAAATTGAGGAACAATGACTAAGAAATTTAACAAGAATGGCAGAAAGATGAAAAGGGGAGAGAAACGTTGAAAAAAGCTAGACAAACATCCAAACATCCAATTTGTTGTAGAATTTGGTAAATGTGTTATTAAATAAGATCTACAGAGGATCAGTAGCATGGACTCATTAATCATGGTTGCATATTTTGGATCTTTTAAAGATTCAAATTCACGGTCAACTTTAATTGCTTATAAAAAAAATATTATTCTTCAATTAGGTTCCTAAACAATGAAGTTAAGTGCAGTAAATGGACTCTTTGTCTCGCTTAAGATGAACTTCAGTACAGCCACCAAGGCAATAATTATCAGTAAAGCCTGTAATTTATCATGCATGACCTCTATGTTGAAACGGTCATACTACTAAAGCTTGTAACTTATCATGCATGAACTGTAAGTTAGAACAAAAACCTACCAATTTAGTATTGGCACTACACTAAAACTAAAAGGTTAAAGTCAATTCAACATGTTATTATCGCATATAGAAACGGTGAACTTAAGACTCACTGCAACCCATTATCACAAAGCATGTGCATGTTTCAAGCTTTTCAGGCATTTACGGAAAAAAATAAAATTTCCTTTATTTCCTTTTCCTTTTCGTTTTTCCATTTTTCTCCTTTCCTCTTTGCTTGAAATACGTTCTTATTTGTTGGTGGTTCCCAAAACTTATTCACTTATGGTGACGAAAACTAGAAAATTTTACCTCATTATTGAACATAAAACAATATAATTTGAGAGCTAGTAGATAAACAAAAAATACGGATGGATCTTACTCAAAGAACAATATGAACATAAATATAACTCGACACTTGTATGTACGTCATGAGATGAGGATTTTCCAAAACTAGGTCATTTTTTTACCAATTGGACACTTAACAAACAACAAAAGTTTGATATTATGTTTTCTTTTCCTTTTGAAAGATCAATAGTAATGGAACCACAATTAGCTTAAGCATATTTTGACTACTAAAATTGATATTATGATATTAAAGAAATATCAAACATATTATATTCAAAGTGGAATTCTATATATAAGTTGATGGTTTTGTATTGATGTACAATTTGTAAAAATGTTTTTCTATTATCTAGAAGATTACTCAACATTTGAGAGCCACCACTACTAAACGTGTTACTTAGATTCTTAACAAAACTTATGACTTCCAATTCAATTTTGTTCTATGGTAATGAAAATACCCACTTGAATTCTCGAGTTGAAATCATCAAGTTTACTCGAAAGAACGAATGACTAAAACTACTTTATGTATTAACGAAAGCAAATTGTATGCACATACATGTATTTTCAAAGACCTATTTAAGGTGCGGTTAAGCTCTAAAGTTGACCGAAAAACAAGTTAAGCACCACATTTTTCTTAGTTGATGCATCAAATCAGTCATCAAGACATTGAGGTGTATACCTTACTACAAATGGGTGTGATCCCTATTAGGCAACACTAGTTGATAAACTTCACTTAAATTGAAAAATAATTAATTCCTTTGTACATATTGTTCTTATTCTTCGATTTATTTTATTTTTGTTTGTTTCATTATAAAAATTGTAATATATTTAAGCTTAAATCTCCAATAGACCTCATTACTTTTTTGCACAATAGCCTTTCATAATATTTCCTTACACACAAGTTAGAGATATGGCTCTCTTCCACAATTGTCTTTATTCTATAGAGGTGGGAAGCAATTAGAGTGTTATACCACTTATTGTTTTAATCCCTCAAAGTGATAATATAGTAAATCAAACATCAATAAAAGCCTTTATTCCATGAGGATGATACATGCAAACCTATATGTTGCTCTCGAGAAGTTAAAATTAGACACAAGTTTAGTCATTTTCTAATGTGCTCAAGGGGGAAATAGAAAGCATGTTCTTCATTCTTTCTAAATTTACATCCTTTTGTATTAAATATTTCATGTGCGTCCAACCTTCACATAATGTTTAAAAAGTACAAACACTGCATCTTTCTTTCTACTCCTAAAATCTCCCTGAATGAATCTTGTTTTATCTCTCTTTTTCTCGTAATCTTATTGCCGCTCGGAGCAAGTAGCTTAGAAATACAATAGTTCCACAAGAACAAACAGTAAATCCATACAACGTCACATTTTTAAAATTTTTCAAAATGCTTGAGAAATAGTAATAAATAACATGATCTTACGTGTACCACAGTGGTGTCTTTTCCGGTATGTGACATCTATCAAACATCTTGTGAAAATCTGGAAACTCCAAAAACTCAAAAAAGTAAAAAGTTTACATCAGTGTCATAAGCAAGCACAAGATCACACACACAACCAAAAAAAACAAAAAAATAGTCTATGTATCAACTAAAAATATTCCATTTTGTGCTTCTTGTTCTAGAAAAGAAAAATGTGACCGACCAATTAATAAAAATTAGACAAGTATGAATTCCCTTCAACCAAAAATCTGAACCAACAGAAGAGCTTAAAAAAACAAAATAATTAAAAAGTAAAAATTTTTCATATACAAAATTACCATTGGCTGTTAACCATAAAAATCTCTTTAAAACTTGGTATGTCAGGAATCAATATGCATATCAACATAATTGAGCACATAATCGAGACAACTATATCATCAAGTTATAATGTCGACAAGCATTATAATAGTTCATAACATCATAACCAAAGTAAGACCATTACTCATGAACCCTCATTAAGTCCACTAGTGCAATGACTAAGTAAGAACCCATAACCTAACTCAATCAAGCAAACCCAACAACAACTATAAGTAATGTCCAACTTCACATACTATATCACTAAGAGAAAAAATCATCATACATTAGCAATACAGACCAAACACATGTTCATAAGTGAAACAAACATCACAAAGCGTCATTAACATGTATGATCATCATATACATATCATTTACATTTATAAGTACAAAAACACAGAAGAACATACTTCTAAGACTTCCCTCAAGGAGAACTTGTGCAATGTATAGGTCGAGTCCCATAACCCTACCTAGACTAAGCTAAACCCATTAGGTCATCCTTGTTAGTGTTCACTTCATTGCTTCAGTTTACCTTTTGGGAACATCTTTCGGTAACCGACATAGACAACATGAGCTAATATGGAATCCGGTGTCATGGAACCCTATACCGAAAGAAGGCGGACTACTTGCAAAGGTAGTATCAAAACATGAACGTATCATCTATGTGGAACCACTAGCTAGTATTCCTATGGGGTTAACATAGTTCAAGAACTAGGAAACTTAGTTGGAACCCTCTTTAAGCTACATGCATTATAGTCTCCAATCTTATGAGTACATTAATCATCCTACCTTCCCTATGTGGGAAGGGACACTAATCATTTCTAGTTCAATTGGTGCTAAGCTAAAAACCTTTTTGAAATGTCTTTCATTAATAGTCATAACTTAGTTCAGGTCATAGGGTCTACCAATTATATAGTCATCACCATAGCTCAATAGGAATTGCATGATTATTATCCTTTCATTACAATTTACCGATGTGAGGTTAGAATATTTGCATAATCACATTATGACAAGGCACATAGGCAAATTAATCACTACCCTCATGTCATTACATCCTAGACAACAACTCACAAGTCATAATTCAAGACATCCCAATTCAATATCACACAAACCTTAATAAATATTATCATAAGTAATAATTCAATATAACTTCATAATAAAACACAATTAATCATAATTGAAGTAAAAGGATTGAGATCAAAAGACTTACCCAAATCTCCTTGAGAAGCCATCATACAAGGTTTTACCATCAACCATCCAATCCAACACAGCAATGGGTGTAATATAATCATTCAATAGTAATCAACAAGATTATAAAGTCAATTGAATGACTGCACAACAATTGATCACTAGTTCATAGCCTAGGGTTAGGGATTTAGGTCAAATTCATGATGTACTTCATAACCTAGAGTAATTCACCAAAACTAGCATGATTGAATCATAATAGATCACAATCTAAGTAAAATAATAGAAAGAAACCATAAACAAAGCAATTTAGAAGTGTAAATTTCTAATAGAAGAAAACCCACTTGAAACTCATCTTTTTGAAATCAATTGGAAGGAACCCTTTGGGGAAAGGAATCACATACCTTGTTAATTGATGGAATATGATCAAGAAAACTTCCCTTCTTTCATCCCTTAGATCTTGACCTAGCCTTAAATGGAGTTCTTCTGTTTGGGAGAGAAAAAGAAGAGAGAAGGAAGAACAATTGGGTTTTGGGAATTATTTGAGTTGGGTTTAGTTTAATTACGTTAGGGGGCTTTATATAAGTGATTAACAAACATCATTAGACCTCCCTTAAACCCTAACTAATTCAATAACCATCTAATTAATTAATTTGATTAATTAAAAAGTGGTATCCATAATAGTGACCTGAGCTACAAGACCCCGACCTATGCGTCATAGGCCAGTCTACGGCCAGTGTCCCTTCCGTGCTGCACATCGGTCATTTTGGTCTGAGACTTGCCAACATGAACCCTCACGAAATTGACAAAGGGACCATTGACACCTCGTCGATTGGCCTATGCCACATTGACTGGCTACCGTTGATAGCACCGTCTTTTGACATCTTTTAGCCAAACAGGATTGGCCCTCCTCACGGACCCTTTGTTTGGTCCTTGGAGAGTCATACCCGGACGTTCTACTATAAACAAAATTTATTGTGTGTTAGATAACTTTTCACCAAATTTCATCATTTTTCGATTCTTAAAAGCATTTCCAATAGAATAAGGCACGCTAGAACCTCTTGAACTAGTTTCCCATGACGTTCCTTGACATTTTGATTCTAAGACTTTTCTAATGACTTATATACATTATATTTGACATTAGAACAGTGTTACAACTCTTAGACTCTAATGTTAGGCACTATATTATACTTTAGACTTTCGGAGTACTACATTATCCCCATTTAGGAATATTCATCCCGGAATGACGTTAAAATTCTTTGAAAGGAAGAAATAGAATCTAGAATATCAGCCAAATCAACAACATATCAAAACATGAGTTGCAGTTCAAATTAACATCACCTCATGACCTTTTACACAATGCAACTCAAACATCACACTCAACTCATAAGAGTGCAACATTCATTACATGCATATTCACTTGTTCCAAAACTTTTTTCAACACATATCAACATGGTCAATACAACTTATGAAAAATGTGGTGATAATAAATGCTACATTAACAATATTAATGGATCAGATTTAACATTCCAACCGCTATTATGGATCAAAGTGTCACGTTCGAACACAACATTAAGGATTAGAGTGTCATGTTCCGACACATCATTTTTTATCTTAGTGTCACTTTTTGACACAGTATTATTGGATTGGAGTGTCACTTTTCAACACGGAATAATTGGATGTGAGTGTGACGCTCCGACATGGTAACATGAAAAGGAAAATATGTTGAATTAACTTAATGTACTCAGTTTCAAAGAACCCATTTCCCAAATGAGTGTTGTGTGGAGGCATGAGTCCCCATACGTGTGCTTGATATTGAGATTGATTGTGTACTTACTTTAGGGTTGTTGTCACAGGTTCATGTTATTTGTCACTTTTCACATGCTAAGTGTTATTATTGATTTTATATTACTTTTCATTGTATATTAGCTTTATTTTGGATTGGCTGATGATACCTACTCATTACATCTTGCTCCGGACTGAAACGTACATGTGTTTTCCTTTGTTCCCTTTTATGGAATGCAGGGAATGTACTGGCGACTTTGACTTGCCTTCAGCCCTAGCTAGTATCAGCATATCTGGTTCGAGGTTGAGCTACTCATTAAAGATAGTTTTAGACTCTCTCGGTCATGACATGATGTCATTACATTTGAGACATAAACTATTTTATTAATTTATTTTGGTGTATTTAGCATTCTTAGACTATGTATTTGAAGATTAGATGTCCTTAATATGATGACTTTCATGTTTTGAAAATTACATATAGTAGACATTATAAGATTTGTGTTTCATACACTAATAATATTTTAGCTTCCGCATTATGATTAGTATTTCATAAGTTTAATGATAAATATAAGTTTGGGATATATTCATTTTTTCTCTCACATAGGAGTTTAAGTGTGGGTTCCACTCATGACTCGTTTTGGGTCGTGATACTAACTAACATTCTATAAAATAGGGGTGAAGTAAATTCAAAACATAACTTTAATTTGTTGAAACAAAAAATGAGTTGTATAATTTTTGACAGAGATTTTTGTCCATTTCTGATAGGAGATTTTTTATTTTTATTCTTCTTCATGAACTGGTGAAAACCATAATTTTTAACCAATTAAAAGGATTTGAGATCCATATTAGGATTGGCTTGTTGTGGGATCTACTAAATAGAACCCTTCAAGGCCACAATTTATTTGATGGCAAGAGTAATTGTTGGGTTGAAAAAGATGTAATTGAAATTGACTTTTGTAAATCATTTTGACTTTCCTAAATAGTTGCAAATTTTATGAAGAGTTGACACTTGGATGAAAAGTTATGACTTTTCCGTAAGATTGTGAATTTTTTGAAGGGCTGAGCGTCTTTCTGATAAGTAACAACAGAAGCCATTCACACTATCATCTATTCTCTATAAATAGATTGGTTTCTCTTTCTACTAAATTATAGTATTCTAAGTGAATTTTACTGTTGTTGACTGGTTTGCTGACACCGTGGTTTTATGTATTAATACGTAATATTATTCTATTATGAGAGGATATATTCCATCAACTTTGAGTACTTGAGGGAACTTATTTTCTTATGGAAACATTTTGCTTATAGTGGGGTCAAATTTTTTTTTTGAGAAAATATTTTGTTTATTATTCTTAAATTTTTTCAGATTCTATTTTCTTTACACGTTTTAAGTTTCAATTTTTAAAAAATTATTTAAATTTTGTCGTTTCTTACAAAGTTCATCAAAAGTATTTTTTAAAAGTATCTTAGTAATATTTTCACACCTAAGGTGGCTTTGAAGTTTAGGTGTTTATGTCAGGCATGTTGCATTATACACAAACATTCTACTAATCAGCTTTGATGTCTCCATGGGAGGATAGTGTTTTTGTAGCTCATGCCGAAAGTTCTAACATTTATCTTCATCTGAAGCATAACTTCTTCGGATGAAACATTAGCTATCTTGTTTTTGCTGAAGAATATGCCTAAGTTTTTGCTTTTCTCCTTTATCTACTTTTTCCTCCAATATTTTATAGCCAAAATTGTTTGATTTCTACTATGGAATTCTGACGTTCCATATTTTTAGGGTTTCATTCTTCTATTTAAATCAACAAAGTTAGAGATTTCCAGCTAAATGTTTGCCAAGGAGGAGGTTGGGGAGAGTCGTGCACATGTTGTATATAATGGCAGTGCTTCTAGAATCAGTGAAACTGGGCTTCAAATTTATCCTGTTTATGAGTGTGACTCTGGCGAAGGCTTAACATATGCTCCTGTAGTTTTCCAAATGATGGTGATAAGTGGGGTCGGCGGGCAGGGAAATGAGTTTCAACTTCAGGTACCTTTAGAGATAGATATTTGTATCTTCCGAAGAATTTTTAGGCTCCAAAAGGTGGACGAAAAAAAATGCTTTGCAAAGTAATATTTCGGTTGAAAAGTATCTGCAGTCTCAGTATCCTGACATGGATATGAACAATTTTTTTGCGTTATTTAGTTGGATGATTCCTCCGATGAAGTCGCCAAGCTCAAAAGGTTAGCTTTTTGGTATATAGCATGTAGATATTTATTTGGTTGTTTGCTTCAATAAAAAAAACACTTAACACATCTTTTTATTGACTTGATGCCAAATTTGTTTTCTTTTAAATCGGAAATTGATTTTGACTCAGATATGATAGATAGGACTACATCTTTAGGGACAGAATTGCAGTCTTTACTGTCTGATTTTCCTAAAAGAGACATTACTTGTATTGCTGGTAACGAAATTTGTAGCAATTTATCAAAAGAAAATCCTTTTCCGGCCATGGTTTGGGATATTTGTTGTAGTGAACCTGGTTTTTCCCGAGGTTATTATTGTATCCTTTGCATTAGAACTATGATGGGTACATTTTTGTTGATGTGAACCAACAATAGATGGCTACATATGTGGATATGTTTCCTATCTAGATTGTGTTATACGAGGTTACATGGTTGGGAAAGTTGGAGGAAGCATCAATTTGGATGCACAATATTTATGTCGATACTGTGATTCAAGGATCGGTTTTTTTTACATGCTCTGATGCTTATAAACACCAGCACATATGTTTCTTCTTTTGATGACATTGAAAAGATTTTGTATGTTGGCATTTGTATTTTGTGTGGCTCACAAAAAAGAAGTGAAAAAGAGTTGTTGCATAATCTTGAATAATACAAGGCAAAGGTATAGTTAATTGATGAATAGTACTTTTTTCCCTTATGATTATATCTTTTTGCCTTTTGAATTTTTACAGTTACAAGAATGATTAATTTAATAATAATATCAGCTTACAAAAGGAGTTTGCATTCAAGATGCATTCAAAAAGGAAGGTTATGTGGATAGCACTAGTAACTTCTCTCCCCTCTCATCATCTTGTTTGTGTTGATCAGTTACATTGACTTGAATATTTGTATCTAAGTAAGACATTTCAGTACGTTTCTTTCTAAACTAATCGTGGGTCTTTCTGCTGGTACGTTTCTTTGTAAATTACAATCTAATTTTTGAATTTATATTGTACTACTATAGCGTCGAATGGATGGAATGGATGTATTTTTAGTTGGTTCTTGGTTGTTATAGTTAAATTATGAAGGCATATTTGGCAATGTTGAAATTGAAATTTGGAATTTGGAACTTTGTAGTACGTTCTTTGACAATTTAAGAGGGAAAATGTTTGGCCATTATTGGCTAATGACTGATAATTTTTGAGGTTATTGATTAGGTTAGCATGATTTACTATATAATATATGTTGTTGGCTAGAGAATGATTAGAAATTGTTTAAATTTTGTTTCTTAAAAGCTTAAGGACAAGTATGATTCTCTGTTTTAAAGATTGATTATTATGAGAAAAAAATTGTGAGTAGATAATAATTTTATAACAATGATTACTTGAGGGTTATGAGAAATTATCAATTACGATGTAGAGTACAGAGTCTATCTTGCTTCTGCAATTTTACATACGGGTGGATTTAATTCAATGAGTTCTTAGTTAGTTTCGATGTAATAGTTTTTGTTATGGCGCTAGGTTTTTATAGAATGGTTTTTATATTACTATAGATATTTAAATTTTATGTGAATTAATGTATTATATAAAAATAATTAGATTACGTTATTGAGAGGAAATAAGACTTAACTCTACACTTGCTATTTGAGAAATACTAACCTTGATACACTAGTTGGTATAAAATTTTAGGAATTTGGTTATAGTAATATGAGTGTCTACGGATTGGTTTGCTGATATATTATGCATACTTGATGAATTGGAAACATTCTAGAGCATTGAGAAAAGGAAACACATCAGTGATCAGAGTAGGTGTAACGACCTGTTTAGTCGTTTTGAGCAACAGATTTTATTTCTGGAAAAACTTTGTGAGTCGACGAAACCCACGACGGACCGTCATGGGCACGACGGGCCGTCGAGGGGGTCTCGTTCCAAAAGACTTAGACTTCTGAAATTTGGGTACTGAAATCGACTCTCTGAACTT
>NC_028645.1:66904088-66908273 GCF_001406875.1 Solanum pennellii
TCTTCAGGGTGAGCTAATGCTTCTAGCTTGGACTGGATCTCCTTCCTCATGTCTTGATGCCTTGAAGTTTCGGCATAGACTAGCTTTTATTTGTTTTAGCTTCTTAGAATACTCTTAGTTTAGTAATTTGATCATAGATGTTCTTGTGGTGATGACTTCCAGATTTTGGGGAAATAATAGATGTTGAATTTTAGAAGTTATTGAATTGTCTTTTATTAATGATTTTAAGTCTTCCGCATTGCTTTATGTTGATATTAAATTGAAATGTTAAGGATTAGATTGGTTGGTTCGCTCACATAGGAGGGTAAATGTGGGTGCCAGTCGCGGCTCGGTTTTTGGTCGTGACAGTAGGGTCTTGAGAAGATTGAGTTTCTTTGAAGGGTAGAGTTTCCAAGGCTTTCAAGAAGTGAAAATTGGTGAATCCTCATAGCATCCGAGGACGCCACAACAATGTTGTATTTTATGCTCTTTTCTATTTTTAGACTTTTATGGGCTGTGATCGAAGACTATTGTAGTTATGATGTCATAGATTGTTTTTGATATGTATGTAAGAAGTTTTATGAAATGATTCCGCATTTTGTTTTGAACGAAAAGTTTTAATTTCGCACTACTTATCATATTTATGCAATGAATAAGTATCTAAGGTCTTGTATAAGACCTTGTAGAGGTCAAGTACCCCGTGTTCCAACTTGAAGGATGCCCTTACTTCTAGGATGTACATTAGATCGTGACACTCCAATTTCTAGGTTATTGATGCACATTTCTGATTGAATGTTGATATCATATGTGAACACATTGAATTAGTGATATATCTATGAAAAAAATTGAAGTAAATATAATAAGTATTGAAGGCTAGTAGGTCTGTTCTAACATAGCTTATACGAAGACTTTTGAGTGAGAATTTAAATTTTCATTTCAGATAGAAGCAAGAGGCATGTAACACTATTTTAGATGTTTTGCTATTAGTATTAGTTGCACAACTCTTCATCTCTCACATGATTATATGTTTCATGGATATCAATATATTGGACTATAGTTGCTCCCTATTGAAATTCTAGAGATTCATATATGACATGCTAAAAATGATGGTTGGTGAAATTTTTGTTGGTTTTGTCATAGTCCTCAAACTATATTTTATCACATCGATAGTACTTTGCTTTACACTTGTGTTGTATCTATAGTTTGGGAGAAATTTTCTTTGTCAGGTTACAGAATCTTCGGTGATTTATAAAACAAAGATAGATCATTCTAGCTTCTGCTACAAGTTTGATTTTTGAACATCAGATAATAGGATCATATGTAAAGCCTCATGTTTATTTTCATTGCGTGGCATGTGCTTAAATGAATGTGACTTGATACCTGCTCAATGTGTGGCCAGAAATTACTTGTAAAACATACAAAACTGTAATACTTGTTTGATGAGTATTACAGTACATCCAATAGAGAATGAGCTAAGAGATTGAAGTCAGATGATGTCAATAGTCAGTACTTTAAATTGTGTTATGCTCAACTGTACATATAGAAACCAGCTTTTTCTGATTCGTTCTCTTTGGTGATCATACCTTGGATGATGTACTCCCCAACTTTGATGGTGAACTTGAAATTTCTTACGGCTCATTACTTAATGATGTGGTGCGAGTGAGCTATGTGATCCACTTGATGTTTGTTTTCCCAATTGTCTTCCTTTCTCTTCTCCTCAATATGGATGGCCACTTTTTTCTCTGTGCAATTCCTATTGCCTATGATAATCGCAGATTCCTTTTAGTCATAGCAACTCTCGTCTGTCTCATATTTCTTGGAGCAAATTGTGTACCTAAGATCAGGGTTGCCGTCCAGTTTACTAGCACCACGACTACAGTCTTTGTTTGTTTCGTTTATTCAGCTGCTATTGTCCTTAGGTGAGTACCATCTTCCCATTTCAACTACTTATCTGTAATCATTCTTACATACTTAAACTTAATTCTCCATGTTTGTCATTGATCATAGAGATACCTATGGAATTGCAACCAAGAGGGACAGGCTAGTTTCATCGGTCATGATATTGTTAGTTGTTTCCTCAAGTAGTGTGGCAATCTGCAGTGACATTTACATCCTTTTCAACAATGCAGTTAAAGCTAAGAAGAGCGCAATAGAGTTGGATTCTTTGTCAACATAAGGTTCATAGTCAATTGTACATTCGGGTAAGTTAACTTATTCTTTAGTTCCTGATTGAGGATTCCAAGTTAATTCCAAGAGAATATTAATATCAAGTTGAAGATACATGGAACATGATGCAAGGATTAATTTATGTTCTGTATAGCACAGAAAAATCGTAATCTACAAAACAACTAACATTACGAAATTGAGAGCATTTGTGTAAGGTTCTTGACAACTTTTTTTTGATACGACTTTCACATAGTTGTAACTTTTCATTCAAAGTAATGGAAGAACTCAAAAGCTAAAGTTGTTTCTTATACTTTTGTCTCATTTACATATATAAATCCTTTTGTGCCAAAAAGTAAAAATAATGTACTACATGTGGCGTACGCTACGGAAATAAAGGACATTGTGATGGAGTTAAAGACGTGAATGAGGACAGAGCACTTTTCATCTTTGATGAGAACACCATGGATGAACCTTAAGCCTGTTTTTTTTTGTACCGGTGTAGGATAAATTGACACGATTAATTTAAAATAAACTGTTGAAAGGGTCTTAAGTTTCGTTACACTGATCTGTACTTTTCACATAACTTAAATAACATTTATCGTGTGAAAAACTGTAATCCCAATTATTTCAGGACATGATGAAAGAGAAGTTGAGTAAAAGAAAGACACGTGAGGAACAACCTCATGGCAGTGTGCTGAGAAGGAACAACCACACGAAAGCACTACTAGAAAGGGTACTTGATTTTAAAATTTTAAACTTATGTTATTAATATTAGCTTTGCAATAAATTTTTTTCATCTACTGTGATGAATTTTACTAGGTTGCCGATCCGAAAAGTGACAATGAAGAAGCACCAATAAAAATTGCTCAAGGCGTTTATCGTTCCTGATTTTTGTTAAATCCTCCTTCCTTATTCTTTCTTTACTTGTTTTCTTTCAATTTTATTTTATCAGTCTCTTCTCTCATTTTTCTGTAAAACATTTCAATTATGGTCCCTTTATTTTATTCACACTGTAAATTTTAGTTATCCTTCCTATATTACATATGATCGTGAGTTAAGTTGTCATAGTCTCAAAGACTCAATTTTATTGTTTATTCATTGTTGAATGCATTCTCTTTTTTGTTTGTTTTGATGATTTGAACACAATCTTATATGTAATCATTTTTTTACCTGTTGAAGACAAGAAAGTTGATGCATTAAGTTTAATTATTCTTTCTTGACGTTGTTGGATTTGGTTAATCTTTCTATTACTATTTTTTATTTGTTTTCTACTTATACATATGAATTAAGGTAAATTCATAGTCATTTTTAATCTTCACAATAATTTCCACCAAAACAAGTCCCATTTTTAGGCAATATATATATATATATATATATATATGTATATGTATATATTGTGGGAAGCATTACACTTCAAAGTTGAATTACTATTTAGCCCTTACAACATATTAAAAGTAATTTAATTTTTAATTAATTAAATAATATTATTGAACAATATTTTTTGACAATTAATTTGAAAGTTGAAAAGACATAATCAAAATCTCAACTAAATTTGAAAGTTAAAAACACTTAATCACTTTATTACGAAATTTGAAAGGATGCATCAAAAATGAAAAGTGTATAATCAGTTATTTACAAAATTTAAACGGTTACATCACTATAAATAGACTTATTATTTCATTGTATGGAATTCAAATGGCTACATCAGTACCATGACTTACATACATTCATATTCATCATTTGGATTGTTACAAAAGAGAAAGTTTTTCAGGCTGAATGGAATTAAAAAAATTAAACCATCTTAGCTTCTTCGACAAATATGTTTGGTGCCTTTATGGGAGAATCACGATTTGGGATATCAGGATCGATATATCAAGAACAAACTCCAAAAGATGAATCACTAGAGTTTCTATTTATTTATGTTATAGTATTACAAATCAGGCATATGACTGACAACATTACCATGATGATCACCTGTATGGGGATAATCTCCCCCCACCACCCGATGGTCCTAGAATAATAATAATATATATATATATA
>NC_028645.1:66908397-66993165 GCF_001406875.1 Solanum pennellii
TAGGAGGTTAAAGTAACAACTGTTTTTCTCTTTAACATTTTCAGATATGTATTTAGCCAACAAAGAATGAGCCAAATTTTGTTTTCATTTAAATGTGTAATATACACGTGCAAAGCACGTATCGAGAAATAGTATATATATATATATATATATATATATACATATATATATATATATATATATACATAGATATATATATACGTACATACATACATAAAAGGTAACCCTGGGCCCACCGACGTAGCGCCACCACAAATAAGAGTTCCCCTCTATATTTATTTATTATCAAAACTAGCCTTCCCCTTTCATGAAAAGTTGTGACTTTATTAAAAGTTGTGACTTTTATGAAAAGTTGTGACCTTTTAGGAAGAGTTACAATTTTTAGGAAGCGTTGCGACTTTTATGTAAGGCTGTGACCTTTCCGAAGGGTTGCAACTTTTCCAAAGATTTGTGACCTACACTTTATTTAATATAAATAGAGGGATTTTCTACCACTATTATCTTTAGGGGTTTTCAATTATATGGTAGTCGAATTGAAATACATTAATTATGTTTCTTATGAAGTTTGTTTTCCATAAAATTTTCTTCCTTCTACTTCAAAGACATTAATCTTTACTATAACTAATTGTTATTCATGTAACTATGAAAATTTCTTTTTATAGTTTTTAGTTTTTGTGAAATTTTTTAAATTCAGTTAGAATATTTTCAAGGATGATTGAAAAGCGGTCTTCTTTCTCTTCCAATCCTACAAGTTTCTTCATATAAACAAAGAAAAATTATTTTAATCGCAATGTGACATTATTACTCTTGCACCTCTCATGCCATAACTCATAATATGTTTGAAATTGTTTAATTCATAATATTTGGTTCTTTAATAGCAAAACATTTATTTTTGCGACTGTTATTTGTTGGTTTTTCTCTATAGGGAAGATGAATTTAAATAAATTAATTAATCTTCTTATGAAGTGTATTTCATTACTCAAAATTTTCTTCCTCCTATCTAATGGAGTTTAATCTTTTACTGTAAGTCATAGTAACTCATATATCTATTGCAAGTTGTTTTTTCTATTCTGGTGTCTCTTTAAAAAAACATGTGTTAAAATTGCAGTGAGGATGATCGAAAATTTATCTTCTATTTTATCTACTCTATAGTTTTATTTGTATACTTTTTGTGAAAATTTCTTGTGGGTTGTGCAATATTTGATAGCATAGATCAATAAATATATGATAACTAATACTAAATCAATGTTGACGTTTGTTAAAAGAACCAAACAAATTGCTCTCTTGTTTGCCACAATTAGTATATTATTTTAAGATCTCATTCTTAGGTACAAACTTTTATATGCCATTCCACCCTTTCTAGAATATTAGTATACAGACAATCAATTCACTTCTTTTATCTCAAGTTTACTCTTTTGTCATATTTCTTCGTCTCTTCTTTTTTTGCATAATAACAGTTTAAGTTTACTTGAAACGAACAAATTACCAAAATACACTAAAACAAAAATGTTTTTTTTATCATCAATAAATATGCACATAAACTAAGAGTGCTAGAGACTTTACCTACATTAATTAATTGTCATTAGATTCAATGTTAATGGGATACATAGCGACAAACTATATTCTTGAAAAATATTTTAAGCAACATGCATTTTTTTTTTGATTATTAGGAAAGTAAGGTTGTGTTTATTATTCTATGTGGATATTCATGAGTACAAGTACTGAGAAAATTATTCTTTGAGATTTGAATATGTTATGTGTAAAAATTTTGGTTTAGAATATCGAATTACGAATGATGTCGTCTACAGCTTGATTGATAATGACATTAATTCTTTGTAACTACATAATATAACCATAGCAATAATTATGGTTCAATTCCAAATAAGTTGGGTTGGTGATATGAAACCTAAGGAATAGTAAAGACTATTCTATGTAGATGAGTAATATATTTATGATACTAATAACTATTTTAGAGTCATAAGAAAGGATCCGAAGGTCCTCCATTTGAATTAGTTAATTATTTTCTTGCATGGATGTGATGTTCCACTTTACTTGGGAGTGTTCTTTTTCGAGGATTTTTGGTCTCTTATTTAATGTATGATATTGTTCTTTATAAGTCCTTGGAAGTTACAAATTTTCATTACTTGTGACCAACTATTTCCATGGAGATTTCTTAGACTTCTTTCTTATACTTAAAATATCTCTATGACTCGTAAGGTTTTATCTACAGATCACCATAACTTGCCGCACTATTGTCTATAAAATATATTGTTCTTTATCTTTTAATGTTGACAATTAGAAAGGTAGGGTTTCTGAACTTGGTGTTGTGACATGTGATATTTTTGAGAATAATACTGCTTTAGGACAAAATACTCTTAATAGTTTTTTAATTGCTACATTATAAGTCTCTTTGTCGTTGAAATAAATCAAAGATCTTTCAAAATTTTCATTAAATGTTGATTGCATAGTCTTTCATTTAAAATATAGTTCACATTTGAAAATTGAAAAAGCACAGAACCCCAGGTTCCTCTTAGATCTTAACCATTGAGGGGGAACATGTGGTAGTTCTACGGTACAGTTTTTATAACATTACTTATAAATACTTACGGTCAAAAATAATTACATCATAAGCAAATTTTGATAACATTTCGTATTTTGATTTCGTTATAGGAATTACTGTCCAGATGTTCAAACTTAAGCATTGGCTAAAGTAGTGACATTTTTTTACCAACAACCAACTTTTCTTTTTGATTAGGAAATATTCTTCATCCATGACCGGTCAGCAGTGATGGATCTTATTAGGAGACTGATGATAATGATAAGTCTGATAAGTAGAGTGATGGTGATGAGAATGATAAGTCTGATAAGGAGAATGAGGGTGATAAGGAGTAGTTATATCAATTTGACATGTTAGACTTCTATATTTTTGGAATTCTTTGATCGTATTTTAGTTTATTTTGAAGTTGTTTGAAGTTTATCTTGACATAGTTTAATGTATATATAGAAAATATTTTGCTATTATTGTTGGATGAAGCTTATCTTAAAATAGCTTATTTTTAATTCATTGGGTTGGATGATTTTTATTTTGAAACAGCTTATTTGGAATTCTTTGGGTTGTTTTGACATTAATTGTTTGATAAAAATACTGACCTCCGGAGGTCAAAATCTCAAAAATAGAAAATAAGGATACCGACCTCCTGAGGTCAAAAAATCAAAATAAAAAAATGCCGAGTTGATCATAGATTACAACTTCTTAACTAACATTTGACTTGATTTATCTAGAATCTACAACATTATTACTAGTTAATAGGGTAGAGTTCGAGGAAAAAGTCGATAATAGCAATTCGAAGGCACAAACCACAATTGAAGGATGAGGATCATTGTTGGAGCATGAAGATTTTGGGTGAATCTTTTTACAAATGACCCATGAATATTTACAAATGATCTGATATAGATTTTTATCCAAAAATAGTAACCCCCTAAAATTTTATGCTAATATTATTTTAGTTCAACATAACTGAAAAAATTTATTCATGTGGACAGTTACTAGACATCTTTTTTTAATACAACTAGTAAATAGGCTCGCGCTTCGCGCGGTTAGAATATTTTTATTTAAAATCTATTAGAATAGTTTTTTTGTATTTTGATTTTCTAGTCTATGTATATAAATCTGATTGTAAGAGTATAGAGACTATTAAATTCTAATTTATCATTTGTTATATTAAAAGAAAAGGTAAAATTACAAATGATAACACTATTTTCTCCTAGTTTACGTAATTTTATTTTACCGTGGTTACATAATGTCTTTAATTAGAGATCAAATAAATATTTTCTCAATATTCTTCCTTGCAAATATTGTTAGTATAATACTTTAAATTTCTTTTAAAATAATAAATATTTGTTTAAAATGTATTCATAAAAATAATGTGTTTATCAAGAGCAAAGGTTTCATAATCATATCAATAGATAACATGTAGTCATTATGTGTTTGAAAATTAAGATGAAATCTTCCAAAATCAAAATTTGATATGTTATATAGTTATGATATTTTTGGAATTGAAGTTGTGCACAAACAAAAAATTAAGGATCCTTGAAAAGTATGAAAGACACGTAAGGTATAATGGGGAAAAAGTTCTAAAAAAAGGACTTTGGTATGAGAGAATAGTTATCATTATATATCATATAATTATAATTAATTTTTAGTTTTAATTCTATCATTTGACTTGCATTCGTTTTTTTACTACTATTAATATTAACAATATTATGACAACAAAATAATATCATATAAATTCTTAGGCTTGATTGCTTGTAGAGGAAAAGATTTCTTTGGAAAATATTGTAAATAAATGTATTTTGAAAAAAGTTATTTGTGAAATTGCATAGTTTGAATTACATATATTTTGTACTAACAAATACTTATAACAATAGCTTTACAAAACATAAATAACAATATTTAAAAAATGTAGTAAAAATAAAAAATTAATATTATAACCATAAATTAATAAATATATAAAAAAACATATCAGGATCTATAACAATAGAATGAAACTAAAAAACGAAAAAATCGAGCCCAATGAATGTAGATTTTGTCCTTGTTAGTGTCCTTGTTAGTGAGCAAGTCAACTGGAGCAAAATACACAAATATTTAATTATGTGGAAGAAAAATTTCTGTATCAAATATTTAACTGTGCAGAAAAAGAACTTCAGAATTTTGTTATTTTAAAATGAGAGGACCCTTCTATTTATAGCTATTAAAGGGTAGTGTGAACAAATGAAAATTGTGCCTTACTGAAAAGGTCACAACTCTTCGAAAAAGTCGTAACTTTTTGGAAAGGTCACAATCTTTCATACTTGTTACAAACTTTCATAAAAGTTGCACCTCTTAATGAATGTCACAACTTTTCGTAAAAGTTGCACCTTTTAAAAAAGAGTTAAACTTTCCAACAAAATTAATAAGCTTCCATAAAAGTGAAAACTTTTCATGCAAGCTTATTCAACTCTAGTTTACCATTTGGTATATTAAAAAAAAAGGTAAAATGAAAAATCATAACACTATTTTTTCCAAGTTTATATAATTTCACTTTACCATGTTTACATAATGTCTTTTATTCGAGAGTCAAATAAATATTTTCTAAATTTTCTTCATTGAAAATTTTGTTTTTAACAACAATAGTTAAATAATCATATGATATACAAATAAGTAATATGTAGTCATTATGTGTTTTAAAATTAAAATATCATCTTCCAAAATCCGAATTCGATATGTAATATAGTTATGATAGTGTTTTGGAATTGAAGTTTTGCACAAACAAAACATTAAGGATCCTTGAAAAGGATAAAAGAGAAGTAAGGGAAAATCGAAAAAAAAACATTAAGAGAAATAATTTGGTCTTAGAGAATAGTCATTATTGTATATCATATAATTAGAATTAATTGCTAGTTTATCATTTGAAATTTTATTTTTTGCTCCTTTTAATATTGACATTATTATGACATTAACAAAAAATCATATAAACAAATAACTGTAGCGAAACATAAATACCAATGTTTAAAAAATGTAGTAAAAACAACAATCAATATCATAAGTATAAATTAATAATTGTAAAAAACATAGCAGGATGAGTGACAATAGAATGAAACAAAAAGGAAAAATTGAGTTCACAATGTACAGTGTGTCTTCTATTCAGTGAACTATTCAAAAGGAGCAAAGTATACGAATAATTAGTTGTACAGAAGAAGAAGAAGAAGAAGAAGAAGAAGAAGAAGAAGAAGAAGAAGAAGAAGTTCTGAATCAAATATTTAACTTAACTGTGCAGAAGAAGAAGTTCATAAAGGGAAAGACTAATTTTGGAAATAAATAAATTAAAAGGTAATGCTTGTTTGTGGTGGCGCCACGTAGGTGGAAGTAGGATTCTCTTTTATATATATATATATGATTAGGGAGTGCAAACTACATGTAATCATTTATTAAATGGTATGTGTTTTAATACATATATGGTTATAGGTTAGGTAGAAAAAAAAGAAAATCCGATAAATGTAGTGTGACTTTTACCATTTAACTTTACTTTTTATAAATGTCTACTTTAAGATGTCGAATTTAAAAATCAAGAGATAATTTATCAATTAGTTCCTGGTAATTTGACCTTCACAAACAATGTAACATCCCGTATCCAAAACAAACCATAAATATGCTTTTCAGAAATCTGCAAGTGCAATCAACGGTTACCATCGATGGACCATAGCCTAACCCACGACCCGTATTTGACATCTATAGTTTGAGTCTGAAACCTCCAAAAGCTCAGCCCAAAAAATTTGACTAACTGTTGAACGACAAACATACCTACGGTCCGTAGTATGTGTTTGTTGATAAACACCTCATTTACCCACACTCTGACATGAACCACGATTGACCAACATAGAGCGTCATTCCATCTACGGTCCATCGCTTTGACTGTAGGTGGAGGTTGGCAGCCAGTTAAGGTGAAAACGTGTTTGGGTAAACTTCAAATGGTCATAGATCTTAGCACAAAATGAATTATGTGTCCTATGATATACGAAAATATAGATAACTGAATTAATTTTTCATAGCCACCGACCTTGCTAAAATCACATCTCCGAGGAAAAAGTTATACCCATTTCAGTAAAGGCTTGTCAAACAGACCAAACCTACGTAACGAAACGACGGACCGTCAGTCCAGGTCGTCATTTGTTCAGACAACAATTAACTTAAGTGTCTTTGTTCTTTTTCCACTTCATTTAAAGCTTAAGATACATCGTTTTGACCCTAAATCATCATATTTTAGTCAGTTTAATCCTAGAAACATAACTAATACTTACCTAAGTCAAATTATTAATAATAACATTGAAAATTAGAAGCAAGAAAGGAGAAAGGGGTCAAGAACCCTAGTTCAAGAATGCAACAACATTCCTGCTCGAAAATCTAAGTGTTCCTCCGTGAATTTAATCACAAGCTATGTGAGATTTAACTAAAGAGTTCCTTTCCCCCATTAAATCCCTAGTTTTCAGTCAGATTCTTGATTTCCATATTATCATTAGACCTAGGGTTTATAGAATTTCGACATAACTTCATGAATTTATAGGTTATATGTTCCAAATTAGAATATAATGTTATTGCTCAAATTATTGCACAAATTTCAGAACCCTAGATATGTATTTCTTTAGTTCTTGACTTAGACATGCTAGGTCAGATTTTTTAATGCCTCAGTTATTAATGCATCATCATCACTGTAATTATTGCATTCTAAATTTGCATGTTCAGTTTTGAGCTATCCAGTATGTACAGAAATTCAATCATAATCAGTTAATTACATAATTCCTATGGAGTAGCATTATACCGAGTTGGACTAGGGTTCAACATACCCAATTAGTCCTAGAACTACTAGCCAAGTAGGTTGTAAGTCCCCTCTGTGGAAAAAAATCAGATTAGTGATCACCCCAGCATGCCTTTACACCTCCGGCAGTGTATATTGGGCCCGTTGAATGGGCGTATATATCGAACACCACATTTAGCTCATGTGGTTTTGTTATCAGTTATTAGTAGATCCCATACTTTAGTCAGACTCTCTAATGCATTGACCATATTTACAGATCAGTTAGTATCCAACCTCAATATGTTATATATTTAGTCATTGCATCCAATTATCTCAAAATTCAATATATCATGTTCAGATTATTATACTTGCTTTTATGCTTATTCAGTTATGTTCTATTTGTGCTTTACTCAATCCTACATGCTCATTAGCATAAAGTACTGACACAGATGTGCACTACATCTTCTCGTGATGTAGGTTCAGGTTGTCAACATCCAAATCGCACTTAGATTGATTTTTGATCTCCAGTTCAGATGATTCAGTGGTAAGTCCTCATCCTCCAAGGACAATACTCATGAGCTTCGTTTCAGTCCTTTCGTCATTTAGTTTAAGTTTTGCTAGACTTAGCTAGGTCACATCCCAATTTTTCTTATAAGTTTAGAGGCTAATTTCAAACATTGTTAGTTTCAGCTTAGTATTGAGTTAATAACTTCTTTGTATTAAACTCCTCACTATATAAAATATTTAAGTTGTAGTATATGGTTATTCCCCATCTTTTTAGTTTAAATTATGATTTATCTTCCGCATTCAGTTTATTATCTTTAGTATGCGCATGATCATGCCAGCAGGGTTAGCTTGGGATCACTTGTGGTCCTAGGTTCCGTGTCCGCGTGTCGGGAGTAGCTCGGGGCGTGACAAAACTTGGTATTAGAGCGCTAGTTATAAGAGTCCTAGGATGTATAAAAAGACGCACTAAGTAGAGTCCTTTTAATTTGTGTGAAGTGCGCCACATCTAATGAGATGGAAGCTATAAAGTGTTTTAGGAAAAACATCACTGTCTTGTTACTCTTATCGTGCGTAAGGTATGATGTTATTCTATTCTAACTAAACATTCTACGTTTCAGATCATGCCTCCTGGTAGAGCAATACTAGGAATGCGAATGCAAGAAATGCAAACATAGCTCCTCCAATCCCAGATCAGGAAGTCTCCAATGATGAGTTCATGAATTCCATACAAATGTTATCTCAGAGTTTGACCAACATAAACAATCGGGCTCGTGCTTCTGTGAATGCAATTGGTGGATCAGCAGCATCAAGGGTCCGTGACTTTGTTAGGATGAATCCGCCTGAATTCTTAGGATCGCAAATTAATGAGGATCCCCAAAATTTCTTAGATGAGATCAAGAAGATCTTTTAGGTGATGCAGTTTTCTGGGAATGATCGGATAGAGTTGGCATCATACCAGCTGAAAGATGTGGCTAATATCAGGTACACTCAGTAGAAGGAGAATAGGGGTGCAAATGTAGCTCTATTACTTGGGATGTCTTTAGTGAGACCTTTCTGAACAAGTATTTCCCAATAAAGTTGAGAGAAGAAAAACCTTAGGAATTCATGAACTTAAGGCAGGAAAACATGACGGTCCAAGAGTATGGGATCAAGTTTAACCAACTCTCAAGGTATGCTCCTCACATGAATACTGACTCTACGGCTTAGATGAATAAGTTCTTGTATGGAGTGTCGGATTTGGTAAAGCCTCAGTGCATAAATGATATGTTACTAGGAGATATGAACATACCTAGGCTTATAACTCATGCTCAGCAGGTTAAGGGTGATAAGCTTCGGGAAAAATCCAGTGAGAATAAGAAGGCTAGGAATGGGAACTATGACTATTCTCAGTAGAAACCGGATGGTGAAAATCGCTCGCAGAATCAGCAGAACCTTTAAGCTCCAGCCCCTATGTCAGCTTGTATTCCATCATCCAAGAACAGATATGACCAGAAGGGTCTAAGTCTAAGGGAAGTGTTTCAGGCAACAAGGCTTACCCCACTTGTCCTAAGTCTTGTAAGAACCATCCAGGAGAGTGTCTCGCAGGAAAATAAGGATGCTTTGGGTGGGTCCAGTATGGTCACATGTTGAGGGATTTTCCTTCTAGACAGTGTCAAGGAGGTGGTAATGGTAGAGACCGGTCTACAACATCAGCAGCACCAGAAAGTCGCCTAACTCAGCAGGATAGCTCATCTGGTACAGGTGGCGGTCAGTGCCAGAACATGTTGTATGCTTTTCAGGCTCGCTAAGATCAGGAAGGTTCACCTGATGTAGTTACCGGTATGCTACGAGTTTTTGACCTTGATGTTTATGCATTGTTAGATCTAGGGGCGACTATTTCCTTTGTAACTCCTTACATAGCAGTCTATTTCAATGTTAGTCCAGAAATTCTCTAAGGTCTCTACATCAGTTGGTGAACCAATTATAACTAGACAGGTATACAGAGATTGCCCTGTCACATTATATAAGAAAGTCACTTCAACAGATGTTGTAGAGTTAGAAATGGTAGACATCGATGTAATTCTAGGCATGGATTGGTTACATTCCTATTATGCCTAACTCGATTATAGAACTAGGATTGTTCGTTTTAAGTTTCTAAAGGAACCAATCTTAGAATAGAAGTGTAGTAGCTTAGCGCCTATGGGTGGATTCATTTCTTACCTTAAGGCTATAAAGATGATCTCTAAGGTTTATTTCTATCATCTAGTTTGGGTTAAATATTCTAGATCGTAAACCACAACTCTTGAGTCAGTTCAAGTAATCAATGAGTTTCCAAAAGTGTTTCCACAAGATACCCAACCTTTTTCTATTCCTCCTTAAAGAATGGCTCCATCAGAGCTTAATGAATTAAAAGAGCAGTTGAAACACCTTCAAGATAAGGACTTCATCAGACCTAGTATTTCACCATAGGATGCACCAGTGTTTTTCGTAAAGAAGAAAGATGGTTGTCTCAGAATGTACATCGACTATAGATAGTTTAAAAAGGTCACAATCAAGAATAAGTATCTCATCCCCAGGAGTTATACTTATTTTACAAAATTCAGGGTGCTAGTCATTTCTCAAAGATAGACCTCAGATTAGGTTATCATCAACTTAGAGTTAGAGATAGTGACATTTTGAAAAAAGCCTTCAGAACTCGGTATGGTCATTATGAATTTGTAGTTATGTCGCTAGGACTAACCAATAACCCTGCAAGTTTCATGGATTTTATGAACAGGGTGTTCAGACAATAGTTGAACTTGTTTTTTATCGTCTTTATTGATGATATCCTCATTTACCCTAGGAATGAGGAAGAACAGGTGAGTAATCTGAGAGTTGTTCTACATACTTTTATGAATCTTCAGTTATTCGCTAAGATTAGAAAATGTGAGTTTTGCTTGCAATCTGTTGCTTTCCCTGGTCACATTGTATGTAGCGGGAGTATCGGAGTGGTTTCACAGTATATAGAAGCAGTGAAATAATGGCTTAGACCTACATATGCTAAAGAAATATGAAGTTTCTTCGTTATAAAGGGTTTTTATAGAAGGTTTTTTCAAGGATTATCATCCATAGCCTCACCATTGACTAGATTAACTCAAAAAATGGTCATGTTTCAATGGTCAGATGATTGTGAGAAAAGCTTTGCAGAATTGAAAACAAGATTGACTACTACTACTTTCTTGATTCTACCATAGGGTTCAGATGGTTATGTGATCTACTGTGATTCATCCACAGTTGACCTAGGTTGTGTGTTGATGCAGCGAGATAAGGTTATAGAGTATGCCTCTAGACAACTTAAGGTACATGAGAAGAAGTATCCAACCCATGACCTCGAGCTTGCAGCAGTGGTGTTTTCACTCAAAATATGGAGACACTACTTGTATGTTGTTCATTAAGATGTGTTCACTGATCATAAGAGCCTTTAGTATGTGTTCACCCAGAAAGAGTTGAATCTTCATTAGAGAAGATAGCCTGAGTTCCGTTAGGATTACGATATGCGTGTGCATTATCATCCTAGTAAGACGAATGTAGTAGCAGATGCTCTTAGAAGATTATATAAGGGTATTGTAGCCCATGTTGAGGAAGACAAAGGAAGTAGTGAAGGATGTTCATAGGCTTGCTTGCTTGGGAGTTCGCTTTAAGAGCATATTAGACAGTGGTGAAACAATTAAGAATGGGGAAAATCTTCTTTGGTAGTGGAGGTTAAGGGAAAGAAAGACAGTGATCCAATCTTGCTTGAACTTAAGGGTGAAGTCCACAATCAGAGAGTGGAGGTTTTCTCCCAAGGGAGAGATGGTGTACTTCACTACCAGGGTAGATTGTGTGTTCCTTATGTGGGCGAGTTGTGAAAGCATATCGTTGAAGAAGCCCATAACTCCAGATATTCTATTCATCCAGGTACCACTAAGATGTACCGAGATCTGTGGGAAGTCTATTAGTGGAATGACATGAACAAGGATATAGCTGATTTTCTGAGTAAGTGCCCGAATTGCCAGCAAGTCAAGGTAGAACATCAGAAACCAGAAGGTATCACTAAAGAGATCGATATTACTATTTGGAAGTGGGATGTGATTAATATGTATTTTATTAAAGGGTTACCTCGTACTAGCAGACAACATGACTCCATAGTGATTGTTGACAGGATGACTAAGTCTTCTCGCTTTCGGGCGGTCAAGACTACAAATTAGACACAGAGTATGCCAAGCTTTACATTAATGAAATTTTTAGGTTACATGGGCTTCCTTTGTCTATAATCTCATATAGAGGTCCTCTATTACCTCTCATTTCTAGAAGTCATATCAGAAGGGTTTCGGTACTTAAGTTAACCTTAGAACAACATTTCAACAACATATGATGGACAGGCAGATCGTACCATTCAGACCCTAGAGGATATGTTGAGATTTTGTGTGATCGATTTCAAGGGTATTTTTTATGATCACCTTCCTCTGATTGAGTTCACCTACTATAATAACTACCATTTCAGCATTCAGATAGCCCCTTATGATGACTTGTATCGGCGTAGATGTAGATCTCGTGTTGGTTGGTTTAAAGATGGTGAAGCTGCTTTAATAGGGCCAGATTCAGTCCATTATGCTATGGAGAAAGTGCAATTCCTTAGAGATAGACTTAAGACAATCCAGAGTCGTCAGAAATTTTATGCAGATGTAAAGAGAAGGGAACTAATGTTCCAACTTTATGACTGAGTTTTTCTGAATATGTAACCTATGAAAGGGGTGATGAGATTTTGCAAGAAAGGAAAGCTCAGTCCTAGATATGTAGGCCCTTACAAAATATTGAAAAGGATTAACAAGGTGGCATATAAGTTAGAGTTACCAGAAGACTTAGCAGTAGTGCATCCAGTCTTCCATATCTCTCTCTTGAAGAAGTGTGTGGGTGACCCAACCTTTGTAGTGACATTAGAGAGTGTGACACTCAAAGATAGTCTTTCTTATGAGGATGTACCATTTGAGATTCTTGACCGTTAGATTTGAAGGTTGAGAGATAAAGAATGTGCTTCAGTCAACGTTTTGGGGAGGAGTCAGTCCATAAAGGGAGATACTTGGGAAGCATAAGCAGCCACGAAAGCTATGTATACTCACCTCTTTCCTTCCGATCCACTCCATCTGGAGGTAATAGTTTCTCTTCAGTTTTCTAGTCATTCATGCATGAATTCATTCATAGAATCATGTTCCTTCCATTTGTACTTGCATTTTAAGCGTATTTGCATGTTCTCTGAACTAAATTCAGTCAGAAATTCCGTTCTCAATGTTTAGTAGTAGAAATTGTAGCTCTCTCCCTCTATTTCAGCTAGTTTAGTCTTCATTCGAGGACCAATGTTCCCAAGGGGGAGATGATCTAACACTCCGTATCATAAACACGCCAAATATTAGCTTTTCAGAACTCTGCATGTGCAATCGACGGTTACCAGCGACGGACAATAGCCTGACCCATCTGCACATCTTTCGTTTGAGTCTGAAGCCCGAAAATATGACAAAGTGTCGAACGACGGACGGACCTACGGTCCATAGTCTCTGTCCATCAATCAACACCCCATTTACCCACTCTGACATGAACCACGATTGGCCAACAAGACTGTCATTCGATCTATGGTCTGTACGTCTGACCGTACGTGGTGGATAGTAGTCATTTAGGGGGGAAATGATGTTGGGTCAACTTCAAATGGTCATAACTCTAAGCACAAAATGAATTTTCTGTCACATGACATACCAAAAGATAGATAATTGAATTAGGTTTCCATAGCTACCGACCTTGCTAAAATCAGACCTCCGAGTAAAACGTTATGCTTGTTTTAGTAAAGGCCTGTCCAACAGACCCAACCTACGGACTCAAACAGCAGTCTGTCGATTTAATGACGGACCGTCAGTCCAGGTGGTCGTTTGGTCTTACATAAATTAACTCGGGGGTCTTTTGGTCTTTTCCCACTTTGTTTAAACCCTAAGATACTTCATTTTGACCTTAAATCATCAGATTTAGGTCACTTTAAGCCTAGAAATATAACTAAAACTTACCTAAGTCAAATCATTAATCAAAACATAGAAAATTAGAAGCAAGAAAGGAGAAAGAGGTCAAAAACCCTAGTTGAAGAATGCAGCAAGGTTCCCGCAGTTCCAGCCCCGAAATCTAAGTGATTCTTCGTGAATTTCATCACTGGGTATGTGGGATTTCATTAGTGGGTTTCTTTCATCCATTAGATCCCTAGTTTTTAGTCAGATTCTTGATTTACATATCATGATTAGACCTAGGGTTTCTAGAATTTCGACAGAACTTCATGAATTTATTAGTTATATGTTCCAAATCAGATTATCATGTTATTACTCTAATTATTGCATGAATATCAGAATGCTAGCTATGTATTTCTTTACTTCTTGAATTACACATGCAAGGTAAGATATATCAATTAATTAAGATATACATGCCTCAGTTATATTGCATCATTATCACATTAATTGTTGCATTCTAAGTTTGCATATTCAGTTTTGAGCTATCCAGTATTTACATAAACTATGTCATAATCAGTTAATTACATAATTCATCGGGAGTAGCATCATAATGAGTTGGACTAGGGTTCAACATACCCGATTTGTCCCAAAGATACTAGCCAAGTAGGTTGTAAGTCCCCTTTGTGGAAAATAAATTTAGTGATCACGCCTGCATGCTTTTATACCTCTGGTAGGGTATATTGTGTCTGTTAGATGGGGCGTATTCATCGGACTCCACATTTAGCTCATGTGGTTTTATAATCGGTTATTAGTAACTCCCATAGTTCAAGTCACACTCTCTAATGCATTGACCATATTTACAGATCAATTAGTGTCAAGTCTCAGCATGTTATTAATTTGTTCATTGCATTCAATTATCTCAGAATTCAGTATATCATGTTCATATTATTATACTTGCTTTTGTGCTTGTTCAGTTATGTTTTATTTGAGCTTTACTCTATCCTACATGCTCAGTAGCTTCAAGTACTGACACATACGTGTGCTACATCTTCTCGTTAGTTCTCATTCTCTGAGGATAATACTCATTAGTATCTTTTCAGTCTTTAAGTCATTTAGTTTCAGTCCGTTCTAGAATTAGCTGGGGCATGTCTTAGCATTTCTAATTAGTTTGGAGACTAATTTCAGACATAGTTAGTTTCAGCTTGGTATTGAGTTAATAACTTTTTTGTATTAAACTCACTAGTATATAAAATTTTCGAGCTATATAGTATATGATTATTTCCCATATTTCAGTTTAAATTATGATTTAGATTCTGCATTATGTTTATTATCTTTAGTATGCTAATGATCATGCCAACAGGGTAAGCTTGGGATCACTTGTTGTCCTAGGTTCTATGTCCGCGTCCCGGGGATTGCTGGGGCGTGACAATCAAGGTGATCCAAAGTTCATCTGATCAGCCAATTAACGATTAAGATTTGTTCCCTTTAGTCAATATTAAGTGAATCGTCATAAGTTTTATTTATAGTTCAAAATAAGTAATTTTTTCAAAGTTATTTGTTAATTGGGTTTTTTCTCTTCACATTTATCCTTTCTTTCAATGATGTTGTTAACTACTTCACATTTTTAACGCCTTTAATATTTTTCTTTATTATTTTTCTTATATAGGAGTGTTATTTCCCAAAAATTCACTAAATATAGACGAGAGGAAGTACCATTCATTTCCCCAATATATTTATCAACATATTAAATATATTATATTCAAAATACGATATAGTAAAATTAGGCAAAAGTTACAAGTACCCCACCCTACTAAACTATGAACCAAATCTCAGTGACACACCTTAACTAAACTAAGGTCCTATTACCCCTGAACACATTTTTTTAAAATAAATATATACACCTTTTTTACTTACATGTAATCAAAATATCTCCCACGTACCTTAACTGCATGGAGTAAGGCGGTGTGCCATTCAAGACAAAAGTTGTACCAAATTACAAAAAAAAAATGAGTTTGGGTCTGTGGGTGGTGGGTAGGACATTAGTTTAGTTAAGGTGTGCCTCCAATATTTTATGTCGTAGTCTAGGGGGGGCTTATGCCTTATCCCAGTAAAATTATGCTTTTATTTATTTGTCATTAAGGAATGTGAAAGTTGTGCACCAACTCGGACATGAAGAGTATAAAACTTCTTAAATAATATAAAAAATACATACTATAGCCTTTGCATTTCACAAGGTTTTACGGTTTTGATTTCCCTTTTTGATTTTCTTTTTAATTTTATACTTTTCATCTTCATCTAGGATTACCAAGAGACCGAGTTTATTCATGTCCTTAATCTCCTCAGGTATATACTCAAATTCAATCAAAGCTTCTCATGTTAATTGATATACACATCCGCACTATATATAATAATGTTTATACTATGTTTTTTTAATAAAGTAGGTAAATATGGTCATTTATGTCATAAGAATTTTTATTGTGTTTTTTACTCTATGTTAATTTCATGTTCTCCTTTATTGTATCGATGATATCAAATTCATATCCATCACCCTTCGTTTCCACAGTTCCAGGAAGGCGCTGACCACCCAACTCAAAAAGGTCTACCTCAGAAAAAGTTGCCTACTTATGTTAGAGTGAATACTACCTAGTATGGAGCATTCGAGGCTCTCGCAAATTAATAGCTAACTTTTGCAGTGTGGAATAATGAATGTTTAGAGTCCCAAAATTTATATAAGAAAGTTATTTTTTTTCTTAGGAAATCGATAACTTTTGAGTCTAGTTAGGTACAAATGTTCATTATATTCTTTGTATAATAATAGCGCTAACTACTAATAACAACCTATTCTAAATGGAATTTTCTTATGTAAAGAGTACTTAATAAGTTTAATAAAATATATACGCTAAGTTGATTGTTTTAGTTTTAAGTTAGGGAGAGTGTAAATTCAATAATAGTGTTAACTACAGAAAGTGATGAACCATTTAGCCGTTTTGAATGTTAGAGTTTTTTATTCCTATAAAATATTTTTCGATAGACTTTAAATGAGTATTTTGGAATATTCATAACTACATTTCTGAATTTACTGGGGTAATTTTTATAATTATTTTAGTGGTTAAGGAAAATAAATGTAAACTTAATAGTGGGTTACTTTCACACTTTTATAAGTTCTCTTGTATAATAATTAAGGATTAAATATTTTGTAGAAAAAATAAGGGTCTTTCTGCTGGTACATTTCTTCATAAATTACAATCCAATTTTGGAACAAATATTGTTCTAATATAGCATCGAATGGAGGGAACGGATGTATCTTTTAGTTGGTAATTGGTCATTATAGTCAAATTAGGAAGGGGAATTTTGCAATGATTAATTGAAAGTTAGAATTTTGAACTTTGGCAGTACATTCTTTGACAATTTGAGAGGGCAAATGTTAGACCGTTATTGGCTAATATGGATAAAGTTTGAGGTTATTGGTTAGGTTAGCATGACTTACTATATAGATATATATTGTTGGCTAGAGAATGATTAGAAAATGTTTAAAGTTTATTTCTTAAAAGCTTAAGGACATAGTATGATTCTCTGTTGTATAGATTGATTATTATGGGGAAAAATCGTGCCTAAAAAATTAATTTAATAACGATGATTAATTGAGGGTTATGCGATATTATTAATTACTATGTAGACTAGATAGTCGATCTTGCTTCTGCAATTTTACTTCCTGGAGGATTGAAGTTAATGAGTTCTTAGTTAGTTTTGATGTAATAAATTTTTTTTATGGTGCTAGGTTTCGATAGAAGTTTTTATATATTGTTATATGTAATTAAAATTAGGGGTATTAATGTATGATATAAATATAATTAGATTAATTTATTGAGAGCAAATAAGACTTAACTCTAGACTTGCTATTTGAGAAATACTAAACTTGATACATTAGTTGGTATAAAATTTTAGGAATTTAGTTATTGTATTATGAGTTTCTATGGATTGGTTTGCTGATATATTATTCATAATTGATACAATAAAGACATTCTAAGGCATTCAGTAAAGGAAACACACAGGGGAAGTAGCTTTCTTGACTTCAGTTCTTTGGTGGAGGTAGGTTATAGTCTATTCTATTTGATAAAAGGACTCATAATAGTGATTGTAAGCATTGAGTGATATTGTGAGTTCCCGATTTACTTGATTGTGTGTTCTTTGATTATTCTGAAATCTTGAGACCATCAAATTAATAGTCTTGATTCCTATCCATCGAAGTGATGTTTTTAATAAACAAGGCTTGATAAAATATTGTTAATTTAGTAAAAAGTGGGGATAATAAATGACAATTTTACAATATTAATCGATTTGAGTGGCATGTTTTGACACGGTTTTATTGATCAAAGTGTAACATTCCAACATATTATTATGGATCAGAGTGTCACGTTCTGAGACGATATTATGGATCGAAGTATCATGATCCGACACGGTATTATTGGATAGGAGTGTCCTGTTATGACACCGTATAATTGGATAAGAGTGTCAAATTCTGACATGGTAAAATTAAAGGGAAAAAACATTGAATTAACTAAATGTACCTAATCTTAAAGAACCCATTTCTCAAATTAGTGTGTTGTGGAGTCATGAGTCCCCATATGTGTGCTTGATATTGTGATTGATTGTGTACTTACTTTAGTACTTTTGTTACTGGTTCATGTTATTTGATGCTTGCCACCTACTAAGTGTCATATTTGACTTTATACTACTATTAATTTTATATTAGTTTCTATTTTGGGTTGGCCGATGATAATTACTGAGTATATGTTGCTAGTCACCAGCATATCAGGTTCAAGGTTGAGCTACTTATTAAAGCTCCTTTTATATTCTCTCGGTCATGACATGATGTCATTAGATTTGGGACATAAACTATTTTATTAATATATTCTGGTGTCTTTAACACTCTTAGACTTAGTATTTGAAGATTAGATTCCCTTAATGATATGACTTTAAGGTTTTTAAAATTACATGTAGTAGACTTTAATGGATTTTGGTTTGTTAGACTAATAAGATTTAATCTTCCGCATTATCATTAGTATTTCATAAGTCGAATGATAAATATATGTTTGGGTTGGATTAATTGATTCTCTCACATAGGAGTTTAAGTGTGGGTTCCACTCATGACTCGTTTTGGGTCGTCACACTAATAAACTTTTCAATTAAATAGGGGTGAAGTAAATTAAACACATAACATTAATGAATTGAAACAAAAAATCAGTTTTGTAACTTTTGATAGAGGTTGTTTGTGCATTTCTCATAGGAGATTTCTTATTTTTATTCTTCTTCATGAACTGATGAAAAACTTAAATTTTTAACCAATTAAAAGGATTTGAGATCAATATTAGGATTGGCTTGTTGTGGGGATCTACTAAAAAGAAGACTTCAAGGCCACAATTTATTTGATGACACGAGTAATTGATAGGTCTAAAAAGATGTGAATGAAATTGAAGAGTTGTAACTTTTATAAAGAATTTTGACATTTGTGAAGAGTTGCGACTTTTCTGAAGAGTTGACACTTGGATGAAAATTGATGAATTTTCTATAAGGTTGTGATTTTTTTGAAGGGCTGTGCGTTTTCCAATACGTCACAACAAGAAGTCATTCACACTGTCATCTATTCTATATAAATAGATTGGTTTCTCTTATTTTTCAATAACAAAATTTTTGAACTTCATTTTTTTTCTAGTAAATATAGTGTTCTAAGTGAATTTTATTGCTAACACCGTGGTTTTAAGTATTAATACACTGGTGAGTAACATTATTATATTACGAAAGGATATATTCCATCATCCTTGACTACTTGAGGGGACTAATTTTCTTAATAAAATATTTTGCATTCAGTGGGGTCAATATTTTTCGGAGAAAATATTGTGTTTATTATTTTGAATTTTTGCATATTCTATTTTCTTTATGGTTTTAAGTTTCTATATTTTAAAATATTCATTAAATTTTGTTGTTTCTTACCATGTTCTTCAAAAGTTTATTTTTAAGTATCATAGTAATATTTTCAAAGCAAAGGTGGCATTGAAGCTTAGGTGTTTATGTCAAGCATGTTGTATTATACACAAACATTCTACTGATCAGCTTTGATGTCTCCTTGTGAGGACAGTGTTCTTGTAGATCATGCGAGATGGTCTAACATTTATCGTCATCTGAAGCATAACTTCTTCGGATCAAACATTAGCTATTCTGTTATCCTGGAGAATATACCAAACTTTTTGCTTTTCTCCTTTAGCTATTTTTTTCTTCAATATTTTATAGCAAAAATGGTTTGCTTTCTACTGTGGACTTCTGACGTTTCCCTATGTTTATTGTTTCATTCTGCTATTGGAATCAACATAGTTAGAGATTTCCATCTAAATGTCTTCCAAGGAATCAGTGAAATTGGGCTTGAACTTTATCATGTTTTTTAGTGTGACTCTGGCGAAGGCTTACCATATGCTCCTGTAGATTTTCCAAATGTTGGTGATAAGTGGGGTTGGCGGGTAGGGAAAAGAGTTTAAAGTTCAGGTACCTTTAAAGATAGATATTTGTATCTTCCGAAGCATTTTTAGGCTCCAAAAGGTGGACAAAAAAAATGTTTTTCGAAGTAATATTTCGATTGAAAAGTATCTTCAGTCTGAGTATCCTGACATGGATATGAACCAATTTTTTGCCTCATTTAGTTGGATGATTCCTTTGATGAAGTTGCCAAGCTCAATAGGTTAGCTTTTTGGTATATAGCATATAGATATTTATTTGATTGTTTGCTTCTATTAAAAAACACACTTAACACATCTTTTTATTGACTTGATGCCAAATTTGTTTTCTTTTTAATCAGAAATTGATTTTGACTCAGATATGATAGAGACGACTACATCTTTAGGGACAGAATTGCAGTCTTTACTGTCTGATTTTCCTATAAGAGCCATTACTTGTATTGCGGGTAACAAAATTTGTAGCAATTTATTAAAAGAAAATCATTTTCCGGCCATGGTTTGTGATATTTGTTGCAGTGAACCTGGTTTTTGTTGATGTTTTTGTTGTATCCTCTGCTGCAAAACGATCTGTTCGGATGATGATGGGTACAATTATTTAAGGTGTGAAGCAACAATAGATGGATACATATGTGGACATATTTCCCATCTAGACTATGCTCTACGAGCTTACATGGTTGGTAATGTTGGAGGAAGCATCAATTTTTATGCACAATATTTATGTCGATGCTGTTAGTCAAGGAAGGATTTGGTTCCACATGCTCTGAAGCTTATAATAACCTGCACATCTGTTTCTTCATGTGCTGACATTGAAAAGATTTTGAATGTTGGCATTTGTATTTTGAGTCGCACACAAAAAATAAGTGGAAAAGAGTTGTTGCATCATATTTAATCAATCAAGGCAAAGGTATAGCTAACTGATGAATTGTACTTTTTAACTTATGATGCTATTTGTTTTCCTTTTTTGAGGTTACAAGTTACCAGAATGACTAATTTGGTAATAATATCAGCTTACAAAAGGATTTTGCATTCAAGATGCATTCAAAAAGGAAGGTTGTGTGGATAGAACTGGTAACTTCTCTCCCCTCTCATCATCTTGTTTGTGTTTATAAGTTACTTTGACTTGAATATATGTATCTGAGCAATACATTTCAATATGTGCAAATGTTGTTTTCTTTCTATAATTATTGTTTATTTCAGGACATAAATATATACAATTGTTGATTTTTTCAAGTTAACTACCCAACAGTTTAGATGATTTGATTAAAAAAACTTATTATATAAGGAGTAAACAGATAAAAGACACAATTGATACAAATATTGTTTTACTTGTTCGAATCACCAATGTCAGCCTAATTGAGTTCCCTTGTTTTCCTTAGAGCTTAAATGTTTCCAATTAGATAAATATCCTATTTTTAACTCCTTGACACGAAAGATTAAATTTCACTTGTCGGTAACATCCTCTACTCGTATAGTTTTCTAATCTATCCTTTCCGTTTCTTTTCACTGGTTCGATCTCTTAAATTCAATGTTTTTACAATATGAAATAGTAAAGCTACGATAAGTGTGTGCTAGGTTTTTTCCATCATTGGAAAAGTCATTCTTCCTTGATTCGATAGGGTGTTCTTTTCTTCTAGTAGGTTGCTCGCTCATCTTGATTTCATTTTTACGCATGTCAATCTCCTCGATTCTGGTACATTCGTTTAAGAATCTTCCTTCATTCTGGTAGTGTGAGACATCCATCCATGTTTAGATTTATGCTTTCTTTTCACATATTTTGGATGTATCTCTTTTTTTTCTTGCACAGATCATTTAGTATTAGTGTCATGATTACAACACATACTTAATAGAGCTAACAATATGTGTTATATAATTCTGCCGTAAGCAATACTACTAAGATTTACTTGAGCGTATCAATAGGGCTTTTATATCAAGATATTGTTGTGATTGTGCTTTTGATATTTCTTACTAGTCTTGAAGTGAAACCATATGCCAGTTTAACTGATCAATGGTGAGAAATGACTATGTTGTAGGAAAAACTCTTCCTCTTGAATTAGGTTCCTTATGAATTTACTTTATTCGCGCCGTTCGTTATAAATTTTCCGCACTAATGCCAGAGTGGGACTATTTTGTATGCAGGTGGAAGCATTCCTTAGTTAATTAATAAGCAGATTGATTCCTTTTACTCAGTTAGCTTACCAACTGAGCACTTGTTGGTTGTTCTCACAACTACTTCTAAATCATTTTTAATGCAGATTCTAGTTAGGGTACTCCTCTCGGTGGCTGATTATTTCTAGTTTAGAAGATATTTTTGGAGTGGTGGTGAAATCATGTTTTTGGATCACCATTAGATGCATGTGATATTTTCAGCCCTTATTTCTTATCAGAGACTTATGATGTGTTTCATACTTTAAAGTTGTACTAGGTGTTCTTTATACTTATGTTACCAGGTTTTTGGATATTCTTTGTTGTTCTTTTCTTTTCAATTGTTGCCTGACCACCCTTTTGGAGTCTCATTTATATGTGTTATTTTCGGCTTACACATTTTTTTGGTTGGGGTCGATGGGGGGGGGGGGGGGTTGGAGTGCCTTCCATCATAACCTCGACTTTTGGATCATGAAACAATGTGTTTCAATACGACAGGGGACATATTTAAAAGGACGCGAACACTATTATCTCCAATACCACCTTTTGTTATTAGAGCAAAATCTTGTATTGTTTATTTAAAGTAGAACAAGTACGAAAACTCCATTATACTATATGTTTATTTTAATTCTCATATCTAACTATTTCTCACATTCATTAGGATGCAAAATGCGTCATTATAATATGAAATATTAAATGCTGAATAAATGCAGGTAGAGGTGTTGATGGGTTGGTTATTAATGAAAAAATAAAATAACACCAAATTAAAATAAGTATAACCAAACAAAATTCATATCGATCACCTTCGTGTTCACAGTTTCACTAAGGCACTGACAACCCAACTCAAAAAGGGCTACCTCAAAAAAGGTTTCCTACATGTGCTAGAGTGAATACTACTTATTGTGGTGCCTTCGACGCTTTCCCATAATAATAGCTAGCTTTTGCAGAGTGGAAGAATGAATATTTAGAGTCCCCATAAGTTGTATAAGAATGTTATTGTTGGTCTTAGGAAATGCATAACTTTTGAGTGGAGTTAGGTGCAAATGTTCATTAATTTCTCTTTATATTAAAATGTAACATGGAAGCAGAATGTATCGATTGCTATTACAAATAGTTGATTTAGAGTTGGCAAATGGTTTAAATAGGACTCTCAGTGAAATTATAGTACGGCACGAAGGAGATTTAAAATACAACATTTTGAGATAAATACAAGAATTTATACCTAACATTTAAATATATGATAAAACATATTTTGAACCCCATTTTCCTCAACACTTGTATCTTCCCTTACGTCAAAGGGGATTTAACAATTTACATATAACAAGGAAGATTATTTTTTCCTTAATTACACACTATAATTTTTAAACGAAGGGGATCAAATTAACAACATTGTCAATACCTAAATTAACAACATTGTCAATACCTATTCTTAATGGAAATGTCATATGTAAATAGTACTTAATATGTTTAATAAAATATATAAGCTAAGTTTATTGTTTTCTTCTAAAATTAGGGTGCAAGTAAATTCAATAATAGTGCTAACTACAAACTGTAACGACCAATTTAGTCATTTTGAGTACTAGAACTTTTTATTCTTATAATGTACTTTTCGGTAGATTCTAAATGAGTATTTTGTACTATTCATAACTACATTAATGAATTTAATGGGGTAGTTTTTATAGTTCTTTTAGTTGGTGGTTAAGGAAAATAAATATAAACCTAATAGTGATTTACTTTTACACTTTTATAATTTGTCTTATATAATAATTAAGGAGTAAATATCTGTACAAAAAATAGGGTTTGAGAAAAGAGAGCGGCTAGATCAAAATCAATCGTGGGTCTATCTGCTGGTACGTTTCTTTGTAAATTACAATCTAATTTTGGAACGAATATTGTACTACTATAGCGTCGAATAGATGTATTTTTTATTTGGTTGTTAGTCGTTATAATTAAATTAGGAAGGGAAATTTTGCAAGGTTGAAATTTAAATTTTGGAATTTGGAACTTTTGTAGTACGTTCATTGACAATTTGATAGGGAAAATGTTAGGCCATTATTGGTTAACGACAGATAAGGTTTGAGGTTATTGGTTAGTTTAGCATGACTTACAATATAGATATATGTTATTGGCTAGAGAATGATTAGAAATTGTTTATATTTTGTTTCTCAAAAGCTTAAGGTCATAGTATGATTCTCTTTTGTGAAGAATGATTATTATGGGAACTAAATTGTGAGTGGATAATGTTATTCAACGACGATTAATTGAGGGCTATGGGAAATTATTAATTACTATGTATAGTAGAGAGTCGATCTTGCTTTTGCAATTTTACTTACGGATGGATTGAAGTTAATGTGTTCTTAGTTAGTTTCGATGTAATAGATTTTTGTTATGTGCTAGGTTTTGATAGAATTTTTTATATATCAGTATAGGCAATTATATTTTAGGTGTATTAATATATTATATTAAAATAATTAGATTATGTTATTGAGAGGAAATAAGACTTATCTCTAGACTTTCCATTTGAGAAATACTAAACTTGATAAATTAGTCGGTATAAATTTTAGGAATATGGGTATAGTAATATGATTGTCTACGGATTGGTTTGCTAATATATTATGCATACTTGATACATTGGAAACATTTAAGGCATTGAGAAAAGGAAGCACACGGGGAAGTAGCCTGCTTGACTTCAGTTCTTTGGTGGAGGTACGTTATGGTTTATTATATTTGATATATAGACTATTAATAGTTCTTGATAAGAATTGAATGATATGGTGAAGTTCCTGACTTATTTGATTGTGTGTTCTGTGATTGTTCCGAAAACCAGAGATTCTGAAATTAATAATCTTGAACCCTCTCTATCGAAGTGATGTTTTGAATAAGGAGGGTCAAACTTATTAAGTGTGTTACTTCTGTTATCCACCTGATCAAAGAAACAATACAAATTTCTTAGGGGTAGAGACAAAATGGATTTATAATATTTTATTGATATTCAATGGGTATAATTGTTTGAGCTATTTGGGTACAATCTTCTCGATAAGTATGGTGTGTTCTAGGTATTGATTTAACAACCTTTCATGGTACGTTATGGTACTAGTGTTACGTGGAAATGATTTCATTGATTGTCAAGTGTAAATACTAACTGCTTAAGGAGCTATCAGTGATATGACATTTTTAGATATGAGATGCGATGTTGCTTTTACAATAGAAAAACCAACTAGTTTGTTACTACGGAGGCTCGGATTAAGTATTATTTTAAAGGAAAATTTTAGTGGTGAATCTTTTTTACGATACTAATACATTTAGGTTGTTAAATGTATCTTGAGGGTTCTAGGACTAGTGATTTTTTTTAATCTCCAAAGGAGTGGATTGATGCTGGAATGAAAAACTTATAGATAAAGAATGTCAGTGAATATACTTGGGTGAATTCGATTGGAGATTTTAGTTCGAAAATACATATAAAATTTTTGTAGTCCTTTGGATCTGATTGGTATGACTCGTGATGACAAAGGTTTACTGAGCGTGATGGAAATATGAGTTAGTGATGATTGTGATTGAGATGCAATTGTAGAATATGTATTGTTGGTTAAATAAATTTTATATGGAAATAATGACTTGTGAGTATCTAAGTTTGTGAGTTTCTACTATTTAGTAAGTATCGTTGTTTAATGGAACGTTTTGGGAGATGTTGGGGTACCTCTCGAATATAATTTAAAGGATCTTGATTCATAATGAAAATGAAATAAAATTAGTGGGATGAGTGTAGTGTTAAAAAATAGGCGAGATTAAGAATATTTTCTCTTATTACAAGGACTTAAAAGGTATGTTCAAAGGGATTAAGAATTGGGTTCAGTGATGCTTAATTTCATCCACTCTGGGTATAATAATAGTGTCATGGGATCATCAGATTGGTTAAAAAACTATTAGATACGACTCTATATAAAAGTGTACATACGTCCAACTCATTTTTGATGATAAGTTCCTTTGTGATTTGAGTTTGGTAATGAGAACATTTTGATTTATAGTAAAAGATATTGTAAGATCGATGCAGAGGGGATTAATGATATGTCAAGATACATGAATACATACAAATCTTCATGGTATGAGCTAATATTGATATATAAGAGGATTGAATTACACAATTGAATGCACAATTCAATTTTTGTTTGTTTTGTAAGTCTACGTTCGTAATGGTATATTATTTCAAGATATAAATTTGGAAGATAAACAGTGACGTTTAATTAGACATTGAGCATTTGAATGGACTTTTGCGTAGTTTTGGTCATGAATAAGTTTGTTACTTTTAATTTTTTCAGGAAACAAGGAAAGGTTTCACTTAAAGTTTAGGTTTAGAGTATAAGGTAAAATGTCATGGGTTGTTTGTTAAAGGATCAGATGAGTAAGAAAGCTAGAAAAATTAACTAGAGTCTAATACATATATGGGTTGAGATATTTAGAATTTTATGATACATTGCATAGGCATTTGATGGTTACTAGAGGTTATGAGCTTATAATACATAGAATAATTTGAGTGACCAAGAATTTCCCTTAGTGTTGGCATGAGGTATATGATGGTTTAGAATGGTAGCTAAAGCATGGTATGTGGAAGTGCGTGAAGTTAATTTTGGGTGTGATTTAATAGTTTTATCTCGATGAAAAGGTACTATCAAGTTATAAAATAGTGCTATTAGCCTTGTTTGGGACTCATATTTCTCATAAAAAGCTTAAATAGAAAGAGAGATAGCTATAGTTTGAACATGTGCTTGATAAGAATACTTTGATTATAATGATGATTTGGGAGTAAGGTCGATGATCGGTGCGATTATGATGTTTTTTTTAGTATTACGATTGTTGAATTCAGTAAATGTGGCGTTCAATAAATCAAGTATGTGTGAAATTATAATATGGGCTAAATTGGTGATTGTGGGTATTTGAAACAATATATCAAAGATATTGAGTAAGATGAATAAAAATGTTTGATACGGGCACTATTGGGGGCGTCAAATGCGCTGGCTAGTTTGAAAATGAAAATATTAAAATGGGTTAAACAGAAATCAGGTTGAGTCTTGACCCGTCCAAGTTTTCTTTGGGCTCAAATGGGTTGGGCACAAGTGGGCCAAAAATGTTTTGAAACTTGACCCGATAAATCAAAATAACTTAACGTATTGTTATTTAACTTTTATAATTCACAATTTGGATTTCAACTCAAGAATTTTTTGTTAAAGAAGTAACAAATAGATTTGAGAAATCCTAAAAAATGTTAAATAAAAAATACTTCATACCTTTAATATAGGAGCATATATTAATAATAAGTTTTAAAACAGGTTGAAATTGGGGATTGAATTGGGCTCAATTGGAAATTTTCTTCAAATGGGTTAAGATTGAATGCATTGAGATCGAACCCAATTCAAATTATCTTGAGCCCAACTCTTAAAATTCTGGGCGGTTTACCTATGTTTGAGTTAATTTTTAACACCCCTAGGCCCTATGGAAGGAGTATCTAGAGTTATTCGACCTTGTTATGTACATTCTTATGTGACCGACTACTTCATTATCGTCATGGTTTAGAATATAGTTCACTTTCTCTATCCGTGTGTGTTTTCGCTTTTATGGGTGAGCCCCTCGTAGTGGATCAGGTGTACCTATCTGTGACGTGCTCTTGATTGGGTAGGATGTTTAGGCATTCTTGGTTATCTCAAATGACATATTTGGGTGTTGTCTTGGATCTATTAAAGTTACTAGCCATTCTACACATACAATTTTGCTTATGAGAATATATAGGAGAACTAGCATAAAATTTTACAGTTGTTTAGACATAAGAATTATCTCATCATCGGTATCATGTTTTGACTAAGTGTAGATATACAATTGGTTGGTTTGATACTTTTGATATGAGACCTTGGGTACTAATATTTTGAAGGAATTGTTGACACAACTATCCCTTTTTACCCTCACCTTCTTTTGATTGTTCGAGAGTGAACGTGTGTACATTGGTATCTATTGTAACAACCCACTTGGTCATTTTGAGAAGTAGATATTTTTTATTCTATAAAATACTTTTTGATAGACTATAAATGCATATTTTGGACTATTTGTATCAATTATTTTTGAATTTAATGGGGTAAGTTTTATAATTTATTTAGTTGGTGGTTAAGGAAAATAAAAGTAAACTTAATAGTCGGTTACTTTCACACTTTTATAGTTTTTCTTATATAGTATTTATGGAAAAATATTTTGTAGAAAGAATGAGGATTTCAGAAGAGAGAGCAACTACATCAAAACTAATCGTGGGTCTTTCCGCTGATACTATTCTTTTTAAATTACAATATAATTCTTGAAAGAATATTGTACTACTATAGAATCGAATAGATGTATTTTATAGTTGGTACTTGGTTGTTATAATTTAATTAGCCAGAAAATTTGGCAATGTTGAAACTGAAATTTGAAATCTGGCACTTCAAAAGTACGTTCTTTAATAATTTGAGGGGACTAATGTTAGGGCATTATTGACTAGTGATAGGTTTTTGGTTAGATTAGCATGACATATATTTTATAGATATATGTTATTTGCTAGATATTTATTAGAAATTCTTTCAATTTTAATTCTTAAATTCTTAAGGACATCCCATTATTCTCGGTTGTAGAGTTTGATTATTATCGGAACAAGATTGTGAGTAGATAAAAATTGAATTACGATGATTAATTGTGGCTTATAGGCAATTATTAATTAATATTCAGTGTATAGAGTTGATCTTGGTTCTGCAATATTACTTTGGGGTGGATTAAAATTAATGAGTTCTTAGCTAGTTTCGATGTGTGTATTTTTGTTATGTTAGTGAATGGAGTATAGAGTAGATCTCGCTCGAAGTGATGCGTTGAATAAAGAAGACTTGATAAAATATTGTTAATGCACTAAAAGATGTGGTGATAGTTAATTCTACATTAACAATATTAATCGATCGGAGTTTCACATTCCAACCGGTATTATGGATCAGAGTATCACAATCGAACACAACATTATGGATCAGTGTGTCATGTTCCGATACGGAATTATGGATTCGGAGTGTCACTTTTTGACAGATTATTATTTGATTGGAGTGTCACTTTTCAACATGGAATAATTGGATCGGAGTGTGACGCTCCGACACAGTAACATGAAAAGAAAAATATATTGAATTAAATTAATGTACTTGATTTCAAAGAACTCATTTTCCAAATATGTGTTATGTGGAGGCATGAGTCACCATACGTGTGCTTATATTATGATTGATTGTGTACTTACTTTAGTGTTGTTGGCACTGGTTCATGTTGTTTGTTACTTGTCACCTACTAATTGTCTTAATTGATTTTATATTACTTTTTATTGTATATTAGTTTTATTTTGGGTTGGCTGATAATATCTATTCATTACATGTTGCTCTGTACTGAGCCCTACTTGTGTTTTCCATTGTTCCCTTTCATGAGCTCCATACTGAGCCCTACTTGTGTTTTCCTTTGTTCCCTTTCATGAAGTGCAGCGAATGTACCGGCGACTTTGACATGCCCTCAGCCCTAGCTAGTCGCCAGCATATCAGGTTCCAGGCTGAGATGTTCATTAAAGCTTGTGTTAGATTCTCTTGGTCATGATATGATGTCATTAGATTTGGGACATAAACTATTTTATTAATTTATTTTGGTGTCATTAAACTCATAGACTTAGTATTTTAATATTAGATGTCCTTAATGTGATGAATTTCAGGTTTTGAAAATTACATATAGTAGACTTTAATGGATTTGTGTTTCTTAAACCAATAAGATTTAAGCTTCCGCATTATGATTATTATTTCATAAGTTGAATGATAAATATAAGTTTGGGTTTGATTAATTTGTCCTCTCACGTAGGAGTTTAAGTGTAGTTCCACTCATGACTCGTTTTGGGTCGTGACACTAACTAACATTACTATAAAGTAGGGGTGAAGTAAATTCATAACATAACATTAATGGGCTGAAAGAAAAAATGATTTGTATACTTTTTGACAGAGATTGTTTGTGCAATTCTGATAAAAGATTTCTTACTTTTATTCTTCTTTATGAACAGGTGAAAACCTTAATTTTTAACCAATTAAAAGGATTTGAGATCCATATTAGGATTGTCTTGGGGTGTGATCAACTAAAAAGAACTCTTCAAGGCCACAATTTATTTGACGGCAAAATTAATTATTGGGTTTAAAAAAATGTGAATGAAATTGAAGAGTTGTAACTTTTATAAAGAATTTTGACTTTTCGGAAGAGTTGCGACTTTTCTGAACAGTTGACACTTGGATAAAAAGTTATGACTTTTTTGTAAGTTTGTGACTTTTTTGAAGGGTTGTGCGTTTTCTGAAAAGTCACAACAAGAAGTCATTCACACTATCATCTATTCTGGATAAATAGATGGGTTTCTATTATTTTTCAATAACAAAATTTTGAACTTTTTTATTTTCTATTAAATATAGTATTCTAAGTAAATTTTACTACTGTTGACTGATTTGCTGACACCACGGTTTTCAGTCTTAATACAACGGTGAGTAACATTATTCTGTTATAAGAGGATATATTCCATCCACCTTGAGTACTTAAGGGGACTTATTTTCTTAAGAAAACATATTGTATTCGTTGGGGTCAATTTTATTTTTGAGAAAATATTTTGTTTATTATTTTTGACTAGTAAAATTACTCGCGCCTCGCGCGAGAACTTAGTATCAAAGAATTTATAAAATAATATTATAAATTTATCAGTTATTAAAACTAAAACACTATATTATCTCACATACAAGATTATTACGTGGTAACAAACATTGATAATGTAAAGGAAATGAAATTTATTACATCCTATAATTTATCCTTACTTACAGAAACATAATTTAATTACTAAATAAATTATACCAAGATTTGTAACATAAGCAATCATCAGTGAGACATTCAAAAGAAACAAAGTACATAAATATTTAGTTGTGAAGAAGAAGAAGAAGACGAAGAGGAGGAGGAGGAAATTTAGAATTTTTGTTGTTTTAAAGTGAGAGGAAATACCTTTATTTATAGACAACAAAGGGTACCGTGCACAAATGTTTATTATGCCTTATCTGAAAGGTTACAACTATTTGGAAAAGTTGCAACCTTCTGAAAGGACACAACCTTTCATAAAAAGCACATTCTTAATAAAAGTCGCAACTTATTATAAAAGTCGCAACCTTTAATGAAAGTCGCAACTCGTCATAAAATTCGCAATTCTTCATAAAAGTCATAATTTTTCTTAAAAGTCACAACTCTTTATTTAAGTCAAACACTTCATTAAAGTTACAACTGCTCATAAAAGTCGTAATTTTCCATGAAATGAGAAGGCTATTTTTGGAAATACATAAATTTAAAAGAGAATTCTTGTTTGTGGTGGTGCCCCATAGGCGAGTCGAAGGTTTCTCATATATATCTATCTATCTATCTATCTATCTATCTATCTATCTATATATATATATATATATATGTGTGTGTGTGTGTGTGTGTGTGTGTGAGTGAGTGAGTGTGTGTGTGTGTGTGCATATATATATATATATATATATTTATGTGTGTGTGTGTGTGTGTGTATGTATGTGTGTGTATATATATATATATATATATATATATATATATATTAAGTTTCTACTAATCAGCTTTGATGTCTCCTTTGGGGTATAGTGTTTTTGTAGCTAATGCCGAAAGGTCTAGCCTGTATCTTCTTCTAAAGCATAACTTCTTCGGATCAAACTTAGCTATCTTGTTTTTCAGGAGAATATGTCCAACTTTTTGCTTTTCTCCTTAAGCTATTTTTTTCTCTAATATCTTATAGCCAAAATTGTTTGCTTTCTACTATGGACTTCTGACTTTTCCTAATTTTTATGGTTTCATTCTTATATTGGAATCAACAGAGTTAGAGATTTCCATCTAAATGTCTGCCAAGGGAGGAGGATGGGGAGATTCGTGCACATGTTGTATATAATGGGAGTATTTGTAGAATATGTGAAATTGGGCTTGAACTTTATCCTCTTTCTGAGTGTGACTTTGGCGAAGGCTTACCACATGCTCTTGTAAATTTTCCAAATTCTGGTGAGAAGTGGGGTTGGTGGGCAGAGAAAAGAGTTTCAAGTTCAGTCTTCTTAAGAGATAGATATTTGTATCTTCCGAAGCATTTTAAGGCTCCTGAGATGGATATAAACCATTTTTTCCCTCATTTAGTTGGATGATTCCTTCGAAGAAGTTGCCAAGATTAAAAGGCTAGCTTTTTTGTATATAAAATGTAGATATTTATTAAGTTGTTTACGTCAATTAAAAAAAGCACTTAACACATCTTTTTATTGACCTGATGCCAAATTTGTTTCTTTTTAATCAAATATTGATTTCGACTCAGATATGATAGAGAGGACTACATCTTTAGGGACACAATTGCAGTCTTTACTGCATGATTTTCCTATAAGAGCCATTACTTGTAAGGCTGGTAAAGAAATTTGTACATGTTTATCAAAAGAAAATCCTTTTCCAGCCATGGTTTGTGATATTTTTTGCACTGGACCTGTTTTTGGCGACTATAATAGGTACAATTATGTTTGATGTGAAGCAACAATAGATGGAGATATATGTGGACATATTTCCCATCTAGATTGTGTTATACGAGTTTACATGGCTGGAAAAGTTAGTGGAAGCATCAATTTGAATGCACAATATTTTATGTTGATACTGTGATTCAAGGATGGATTTGGTTCCACATGCTCTGAATCTTATGAATACTTGCACATTTGTTTCTTCTCGTGCAGACATTGAAATGATTTTGAATGTTCGCATTTGTATTTTGTGTGCCTCACAAAAAAGAAGTGGAAAAGAGTTGTTGAATGATACTGTATCAATAAAGGCAAAGGTATAGATAATTGATGAATTGTACTTTTTTTTCTTATGATGCTATCTGTTTTCCTTTTAAGGTTTACAGTTAGTAGAATGACTAATTTGATAATAATATCAGCTTAGAAAAGGAATTTGCATTCAAGATGCATTCAAAGAGGAAGGTTGTGTGGATAGCAATGGTAACTTCTCTCCCCTCTCAAGAACTTGTTTGTGTTGATCAGTTACTTTGACTTGAATATTTGTACCTGAGCAAGACATTCAGTATAGGCAAATGTTGTTCTCTTTCAATAATTATTGTTTATTTCAAGACATAAATATATAAATTTGTTGGTTTTTTCAAGTTAACTACCCTACAATTTAGATGATTAGATTAAAGAAACTTATTTTATAAGGTGTGAAGAGATAAAACAATTAATACAGATATTGTTTTACTTGTTCGAATCACACATGTCTGCCTAATCAAGTCACTTTGTTTTCCTTAGAGCTTAAATGTTTCCAATTAGATAAATAGCCTACTTTGAACTCCTTGGCATTAAGGACTACAGTTCACTTGTTGGTAACATCCTCTACTCCTATAATTTTCTAATCTATCCTTTTTTTTTCTTTTATTTAGATCGATTAAAGTCAATGTTTTTACAATGTTAAATAGTGAAGCTAGGATATGCGTGTTATAGCTTGTTTCCATCATTGGAAAAGTCATTCTTCCTTGATTATGATTGTCACGACCCAAAACGAGCCGCGAGTGGCACCCACATATATTCTCCTATGTGAGCGAACCAACCAATCTAATCCCAATTTCTTACCAATATTTCAACCATAATAAACAGAATATAATGCGGAAGACTTAAAACTCATTAATATAACCAATAAATAACTTCTAAAATTTAATACTTATTATTCCCAAAATCTGGAAGTCATCACCACAAGAACATCTATCCTACAAATTACTAAATCTAAGAGTATCTAAGAAGCTAAAATAAATGAACGGCTAGTCCATGCCAGAACTTCAATGCATCAAGACGTAAATGAGAGAGAATCTAGTCCAAGCTAGGAACAATAGCTCACCCTGAAATCTGACGTGATGAAGACTGGCTAGAGTTGAGGACGAGTTGAAGTCGATGGCACGTTTGCTGCACTCCACAAATAACAAAGAAGAAAAAATACAAGTAGGGGTCAGTACAAAACACAAGTACTGAGTAGGTATCATCGGCCAACTCAAAATAGAAAGCAATATATATCGAATAATACATAAAACCAACCAAATACTTAACAGGTGATAGCAACAAGTATAAGAATCATTTACAACAACACCAAACACATCTATGAGGACTCAAGCCTCCACACTGTACTCACTTAAGAATTAGGTTCTTGAAATCGGTGTATATTAGCATAATTCAAGATTCATTCTCTTTGTTCTTCTTGTGTCGGAACGTGACACTCCGATCCCCTACTACTATGTGTCGGAACGTGACACTCCGATCCCCTACTACTACGTGTCGGTTCGTGACACCCGATCCATTACCCTCATTCTTTTAGTTCATCAAGCCTTCTTTTATACCAAGGCATCATCATTAACAAAGTGGATTTAAGGTTTAAGATTCACAGCCTCATCTTTCCAACCCACTACAATTACATAATCACATCATGCAAGCATACAATTAAACATATAGAAGACTTTACAATATTACCCAATACATATCATTCGCTATTAAGAGTTTACTATGAAATAGCATAAACCATAACCTACCTCCACCGAAGAATTCGTGATCACGCAAGCTACTCCTCAAAATCTTTGCTTTCCTCTTCGTTCTCTCTTCTCTCGCTCGTTCGTTCTCTCTTCTTTCTCTCTCTGTTCTTTCTATTTTTCTTATTCAAACCCTTTTTCTTTTACCCTAATTGTCATATAATTAAGTATAAAAGATGATAAAAATAACCCACTTTTTATTTCAAGGTTATCTCCTTTAACCCCCAAGTAATTGAATTATTAACATTAATCCACTAATTTTATAACTATAAGCATGAATAGTCCAAAACGCCCCTTAAAAACTTTTAACAGAAATCCGACCCAGTCAGGGTTACGCAGCCTGTGATGGTCCGTCACAACTGTGACGGTCCGTACTGCATGTCCGTCACAAAGTTCAGAGAGTTAATTCTGTGGAAAGATTTGTGACGGTCCGTCGTGCCAACGACGGTCCGTCCTGCCATTCCGTCGTGAAGTTCAGAAAGTCGATCTCAGTACTCAAATTTTCAGGATCTAAGTGTTTTGGAACGAGACACCCTCGACGGTCCGTCGTGGGATCCGTTGACCCAGACAGTTATTATCAGAAATAAACTCTACTGCACGAAACGACTAAACAGGTCGTTACAATATATACCAATTTACCCATCGTTCGTCCTCGAACGATCACAAGAAGAAAAACAAGGCCGAAAAGGAGTACCTGAATCTGTAAACAGGTGTGGGTATCTTTCTTGCATATCAGCCTCCTTCTCCCAAGTGGACTCTTCAACTGGTCGATTCTTCCATTGAACTTTGATGGATGCAATCTCCCTTGATCTCAACTTGCGGATTTCTCTATCTAGAATGGCAACAGGCTCCTCCTCATAAGACAAATTCTCATCAAGAAGAACTAAATCCCAACGAATAATGTAGTTTCCATCCCCATGGTATCTTTCCAGCATAGACACATGAAATACCGGATGCACCCCTGACAGTCCTGGCGGTAAGGCTAATTCATAAGCTACCTCCCCTACTCGCTTAATTACTTGAAATGGTCCAATATACCTTGGGCTTAGCTTACCACTTTTACCAAACCGCATCACCCCTTTCATGGGTGAAACCTTCAGCAAGGCTTGTTCACCCTCCATGAACTCAAAGTCTCTAACCTTTCGATCTGCATATTCCTTTTGCCTACTTTGCGCCGCTAAAAGCATATCTTGAATGAATTTCACTTTCTCTAATGATTCCCTCAGAAGATCAGTACCCCAGGGCCTCAACTCGAATGCATCAAACCAACCAATGGGAGACCTACATCTCCTCCCATACAATGCTTCGAATGGGCCCATATCAATACTTGAGTGATAGCTATTATTGTATGAGAACTCTGCTAAGGGTAATAAGTTATCCCAATGACCACCAAATTCTATCACACATGCACGAAGCATATCCTCCAACACTTGAATCGTTCGCTCAGACTGTCCATCGGTCTGAGGGTGAAATGCAGTACTAAGGTCCAACCTAGTACCTAATTCAGCATGCAATGTTCTCCAAAACTTAGAAGTAAACTGCGTACCTCTATCTGATATGATGGAGAGTGGAACTCCATGCAACCGAACAATCTCTGAGATGTAAAGTTTGGCTAACTTCTCTGCATTGTAAGTCACCTTGACCGGAATGAAGTGAGCAGACTTAGTTAATCTGTCCACAATTACCCAAATAGAATCAAACTTACCCAATGTCTTTGGAAGACCAACCACGAAGTCCATTGCAATTCTCTCCCACTTCCATTCAGGAATGGGCATTCTCTGAAGTGTTCCTCCGGGCCTCTGGTGTTCATACTTTACCTGCTGACAATTCGGGCATTGGGCGACAAAATCAACAATGTCGCGCTTCATCCTACTCCACCAAAAATGTTGCTTTAGGTCACGATACATCTTGGTTGCACCAGGATGTATATAATATCCTGAACTATGAGCCTCTGTAAGAATAGTGTGGATCAAATCATCACTACGAGGCACACATACCCTTCCACTAATCCTCAACACACCTTCCTCATCGATTTTTGCTTCTTTAGCCTCTCCTCGCAACACCTTATCTCGAATCCGAATCAGTTTCTCATTAGTAAACTGCTTTCCCTTAATCTTGTCAAGAAAGGAAGATCTTGCCTCCACACAGGCCAAAAATCCTCCCTTCTCTAGTACTTCCAGCCTCATGAAGTCATTAGCCAGATTCTGAACCTCTCTAGCCAATGGGCGTCTAGAAACCTGCAAGTGAGCTAGACTTCCCTAGCTCCCTGCCTTTCTACTTAAGGCATCTGCCACAACATTAGCTTTTCCCGGGTGATACAAGATAATGATATCATAGTCCTTCAGTAGTTCCATCCATCTCCTCTGTCTTAAATTCAAATCTTTCTGAGTAAAGAGATACTGCAAACTACTATGATCCGTATAGACTTCACACTTAACCCCATATAGATAGTGTCTCCATTGCTTTATTGCAAACACTACCGCAGCCAACTCCAAATAGTGGGTCGAATAATTACGTTCATGCACCTTTAATTGCCTTGAAGCATAAGCAATTACATTCTTCTCTTGCATTAGCACTGCACCCAAACCAGAATAGGATGCATCACAATAAAAAATAAAATTATTGCCTTCCACTGGCAAGGTAAGAATTGCTGCAGTAATCAATAAGATCTTCAGATTCTTGAAGCTTTCTTCACATTCATCCGACCATACAAATGGAACATTCTGCTTAGTCAAGTTTGTCAATTAGGAAGCAACCGAAGAAAATCCCTTTACAAATCGACGGTAGTAGCTAGCTAAACCAACAAAGCTCCTTACTTCTGTAACATTAGTAGGTCTTACCCAACTCTTCACTGCTTCAATCTTAGAAGGATCCACCATCACACCATCCCTAGAAACTACGTGCCCCAAGAAGGAAACTGAATCTAGCCAAAACTCACACTTGGAGAATTTGGCATAAAGCCTTTTCGCCCTCAATACTTCCAACACAATTCTCAAGTGCTCCTCATGTTCTTTCCTGCTCTTTGAGTATACTAGTATATCATCAATAAACACAATAACAAAGAGATCGAGATATGGCTTCAAAATCCCGTTCATCAGGCTCATGAACGCAGCAGGGTTATTCGTTAGTACAAAGGACAGTACCAAGAATTCATAATGCCCATACCTGGTTCGAAAAGCAGTCTTTGGCACATCTGCTGCCCGTATTTTCAATTGATGATAACCAGACCTCAAATCGATTTTTGAGAAGGTACAAGCATCTTGTAACTGATCGAACAAATCATCAATGCGAGGAAGAGGATACTTGTTCTTGACAGTTACCTTATTTAGTTGCCTGTAGTCTATGCGCAACCTAAAACTTCCATCCTTCTTCTTCACAAATAACACAGGAGCACCCCAAGGGGATGCACTTGGTCTAATAAAGCCTTTACCTAACAACTCCTGATGTTGGGCCTTTTACTACCTTAACTCTGCTGGAGCCATTCTATAAAGAGGTATGGAAATGGGGCGAGTACCCGGCTCCAGATCAATACAAAAGTCAATATCCCTATCCGGTGGCATACTAGGAAGGTCTGCAGGGAACACGTCCAGAAACTCACGGACTATCGAAACAGACTCAATCGAAGGTACTTGGGAAGTATCATCCCTGAGATTGGCCAAGAAAGCTAAACAACCCTTATTCACCATTCTCTTAGCACGAAGGAAGGAGATGATACGAACTGGGGTGGAAGTGTAGTTACCCTCCCACACTAGCGGATATGTCCCAAGCTTGGCCAATGTCACAGTTTTAGCATTACAATCTAAGATTGCAAAATTTGGAGAAAGCCAAGTCATACCCAGGATTACATCGAAATCAACCATCATTAGAATAATCAAGTCCACATGAGTATTGTTCCCCACAAAGGTCACAAGACAAGACCTATACACCTCCTCAACTATGATAGACTCACCCACAGGAGTAGAGACACGAATGGGCATGTCAAGCAGATCACAATGTAAATCAAGACCAATAGCAAATGAGGAAGATACATATGAAAATGTGGATCCCGGATCAAATAATACAGAAGCCATGCAATCACAAACAAAAAGGTTAGCTGTGATAACAGCATCAGATGTCTCCGCTTCAAACCTCCCATGGAAAGCATAACAATGAGCCCTATCACCTGTCTGCCCGTTGCCCCTACCATAATGCGCTGTAGTAGTTCCAGTTTGCACGCCACCCCGGTTGATTTGGTGACCTCCATTACCTTGGCCACCACGTCCTCCAGAATGGCGACCTCTTCCATGACCACCTCTACCTCTGACTATTGGGGGTCTGTAACTCTGTTTTCGACAATATCTCCTAATATGTCCAGTCTCCCCACATCCATAACACTCTCTGGGGTCAAGCATGGGTTTCTGTGAGAATGACGAAGTCTGGGGGTAACCTCCAAACTCAGAGGAATGTTGGCTGGTCTGCGATGGACCCCCAGCTACAGCCTGCAGTGAAGGCTGAATAGGTCGGGCTGAGTAACCTCCTGAACTCTGCTCTCTGGAGTAAGAATCACTAAACTCATCTCCCTTACGAAATTTCTTAGATGTCGAGGCCATGGTGAAATCGTCTGGCTTCACCCCCTCCACCTCTATCACAAAATCAACCACTTCTTGAAAGGATTTTGCTGCAGCAGCTACCTGTAAGGCTGGAATCTGCAAGTCTGACCTCAATCCCTTCACAAAACGGCGAATCCGCTCTTGTGGACTGAAGCAAAGTTAAGTGGCATACCTGGATAGTGCACGAAACTTAGCCTCATAAGCAGTAACAGACATCCTGCCTTGCTCTAAGCTTAGGAACTCATCTCTCCTCCTATCCCTCAAAGTCCGGGGTATATACTTCTCCATAAATAAGCTAGACAATGATGCCCAAGTCATAGGTGGTGCCTGTGCTGGTTGACACTCAACATATGACCGCCACCACATTTTGGCGTTCCCCTGAAACTGATAGGTCACAAACTCAACGTCAAATCGTTCTACTGTGCCCATCTTATGTAGCAACTCATGACAATCAATCAGAAAATCATAAGCATCTTCAGATTCAGCACCCTTGAAGACTGGAGGTTTCAACTTCAAGAATTTAGTGAAAAGTTCATGTTGATCACTCGTCATTATAGGCCATGTAGTCAATCGAGGAAACGTGCCTATTTCCAATGAGGCATCCATGCGGGGAGCCACAGCAGCTGCATGTTGTGCTCCCGGAACCTGAGGTGATGGTGCAGAAAACACTGGAGGTGTCTGGCCCTGGTCACATAACCCGCTAAGATAAGCAACAACCTGGTTAATCATCTCTGGGGTAGGTTGGGGTGGTAATTCCTCATCTTGCAGTTGCTCATTTTCCCCTTCCTCACCCTCTCTTACTACCTCATCAGTCGGTGGAGGAGTTACTGCCCTAGTACTAGTTGGACCAGGTGTTTGTCCTCTACCTCTAGAGGACGTCCTCCCGCGACCTCTACCACGGCCTCTTGCCACTGCTCCTCTTCAAGCTACAGCCCTAGTGGCTGGCTCAAACGCATCCTGTCTTGCCGGTGTTGGTGTTGACACAGTTGTTGCTCTTGTTCTAACCATCTGCAAAATAGAGTGAGGATGTCAGATACCAATTTGTATCACCTAGATACCAATTGGATCCAAGTACTAGCACGAAAGAAAGAAATAATGGAATTTTCCTAAAGTCCTATAGCCTCTCAAAGAAAAGTAAAGGCGTCCCCCTACCGTTCCTCAATACTCTACTAGACTCGTTCTTGTGTGATGAGACCAACGAACCTAATGCTCTGATACCAAGTTTGTCACGACCCAAAACGAGCCGCGAGTGGCACCCACGCTTATCCTCCTATGTGAGCGAACCAACAAATATAACCCCAACGTTTACCAGTATATAGAACAAAATATAATGCGGAAGAGCAAAACTCATTAATATAACCAATTAAATAAACTTCTAAAATATATTACTTATCATCCCCAAAATCTGGAAGTCATCACATCAAGAACATCTATCCTCAAATTTCTAAGTGTAAGAGTAATTAAGAACTAAAATAAAGAATAAAACGATAGTCCATGTCCGAGCTTCAAGGACATCAAGACGTGAATGAAAGAATCCAGTCCGAGCTAGGAACAATAGCTCACCCTGAAATCTGACGTGCTGAAGACTGGCTAGAGTTGCGGACGAGTCGAAGTCACTGGTGCACTTGCTGCACTCCACAAAACAACAAGAAGAACATAAAAGTAGGGGTCAGTACAAGGACTGAGTAGGTATCATCGGCCAACTCAAAATAGAAAACAATATATATCAAATAATAATATAAAATTAACTACATACTCAACAGGTGACAACAACAAGTACCATAACCATTGTCCACGACACCCAGCACATCTATGAGGACTCAAGCCTCCACACCATACTCATTTGGGAAATGGTTCTTTAAATTTGAGTATATTAACATAATTCAAGATTCATTCTCTTTATTCTCCTGGTGTCGGAACGTGACACTCCGATCCCCTACTACTACGTGTCGGTACGTGACACCCGATCCCCTATTACTACGTGTCGGTTCGTGACCCCCGATCCCCTAATACTACGTGTCGGTTCGTGACACCCGATCCCCTAATCTCATTACTTTAGTTCATCAAGCCTTCCTTTATGTCAAGGCATCATCATAAATAGGGAGATTTTAAGGTTTAAGATTCACAGCCTCATCATTCCAATCCATCACAATTACAAAATCACATCATGCAACCACACAATTAAGCATATAGAAGACTTTACAATATCACCCAATACATATCATTCGCTATATAGAGTTTAATATGAAATAGCATAAACCATAACCTACCTCCACCTAAGAATCGTGATCAAGAAATCTACTTCTCCAATGTCCTTGCTGTCTCTTGGTTCTTCTCTCTCTCTCGCTCGTTCTCTCTTCTTTTCTTTTTAAATTTTCTCCTCTTCCAACCCTTTTTCTTTTTACCCTAATTATCATGTGATTAAGTATAAAAGATGATAAATGTAACCCACTATTTATTTCAAGGTTATCTCCTTTAATCTCCGACTAAATAAATCATTAACATTAACCCACTAATTTTATGATTATAATTGGGAATAGTCCAAAACACCCCTTTAAAACTTTAGCAGAAATCCGACCCAAGTGGAATTACGCCACTCGTGATGGCCCGTCGTGCCTACGACGGTCCGTCCTGCAGGATCGTCACAGAGTTCAGAGACTCAATTTCAGTAGAAAGGTTTGTGACGGTCCGTCGTGTCTACGACGGTCCGTGCTGCAGTTCCGTTGCGAAGTTCAGAGAGTTGATCCCCGTACCCAAATTTTCAGAGTTGAAGTGTTTTGGAACGAGACCCTCGACGGTCCGTCGTGCCCATGAGGGTCCGTCGCAGGATCCGTCGACCCTGTCAGTTATTATCAGAAATAAACTCTACTGCTCGAATCGACTAAACAGGTCGTTACACCTGTGGTAGAGTGTATACTACTTACTATGGAGTCTTCGAGGCTCTCCCTCATTAAAATCTAGCTTTTGCAGTGTGGAAGAATGAATATTTAGAGTCCCCATAATTTGTATAAGAAAGTTATTTCTGGTCTTAGGAAATGGATAACTTTTGATTGGAGTTAGGTGCAAATGTTCATTAAATTCTTTGTATATTAAAATGTAACATGGAAGCGGAATGTATCGATTGCTATTTATAAATAGTTAATCTAGAGTTGGCAAATGGTTTCAACAGGACTGATAGGGAAATTATAGTACGGGCGGAACGAGATTCATGATATAAATTTTGAGATAAATACTAGAATGTATACTAAGATTCAAATATATGATACAACATATTTTGAAGCCCATTTGCCTCTACACTTGTATCTTCCCTTACGTCAAAAGAGGATTTATCAATTTACATATAACTAGAAGATTATGTTTGCCTTAATAACACAATATAATTTTCTGACGAATGGGATCAAAATAACCAACATTGTAAATACCTAATTCCACCACATAAGAATAGTGCTAACTACTGCTAACAACCTATTCTAAATGAAATTGTCCTCTGCAAATAGTACTTAATAAGATTAATAAAATATACAGGCTTATTTGATTGTGTTCTTATAAAATTAGGGTGGAATTAAATTCAATAATAGTTGCTAACTACTAACTGTAACGACCCATTTAGTCGTTTTGAGTACAAAGCTTTTTATTCTTATAAAATATGCATTTTGGACTATTCATAACTACATTTTTGAATTTATTGGGGTAGTTTTTATAACTTTTTTAGTTGGTGGTTAAAGAAAATAAATGTTAACTTAATAATGTGTTAACTTACCACTTTTATAATTTGTCTTACATAATAATTAGGGAGTAAATATTCGGTAGAAAAAATAAGGGTTTGAGAAAAGAGAGCGGCTACATCCAAATCAATCGTGGGTCGTTTTGTTGGTACATTTTTTTGTAAATAACAATCTAATTTTTGAATGAATATTGTACTACTATAATGTCGAATATATGGAATGGATGTAACTTTAGTTGGTTCTTGGTCATTATAGTTATATTAGGAAGGAAAATTTTTCAATGTTGAAATTGAGATTTGGAATTTGGAACTTTTATACTATGTTCCTTGACAATTTGAGAGGGAAAATATTAGGCCATTATTTGCTAACGACGGATAAGGTTTGCGGTTATTGGTTAGGTTAGCATGACGTATTATATAGATATATGTTGTTTGCTAGAGAATGATTATATATTGTTTAAATTTTGTTTTTTAAAAGTATAAGGACATAGTATGATTTGCTGTTGTGAAGATTGATTATTCGGAACACAATTGTGAGTAGATAATAATTTCATAACAATGATTAATTGAGGGTTATGGGAAATTATTAATTACTATGTAGAGTATAGAGTTTATCTTGCTTCTGCAATTTTACCTATCGGTGGATTGAAGTTAATGAGTTCTTAGTTAGTTTCGATGTAATAGAGTTTTGTTATGGTGCTATGGTTTAATAGAATTTTTTATATATTAGTATAGGTAATTAAATTTTAGGTGTATAAATGTATTATATAAAAATAATTAGATTAAGTTATTGAGTCACTCTAGACTTGTAAACTTGATACATTAGTTGGTATAATATTTTAGGAATTTGGTTATAGTAATATGAGTGTCTACGAATTGGTTTGCTGATATAACTCAATCTTTATCAAGATATATTTAGAGTCTATCTATCAAATAAAATAAACCATCACCTACCTGCATCAAAGAGCTGAAGACAAGCGAACTAGTTCCCCGTGCATTTCCTTTTCTCAATGATTTAGAATGTTTCCACTGTATCAACTATGCATAATATATGAGCAAATCAATCCGTAGATACTCATATTACTATTACCAAATTCCTAAAAATTTTACCAACTTATATATCAAGTTTAGTATTTCTCAAATAGCAAGTCTATAGGTACTCAATAACTTTATCTAATTATTTTTTTATATTACATTAATACACCTAAAATTTAATTACCTATACTAATGCATAAAAAATTCCATCAAAACGTAGCACGATAATAAAATTTTATTACATCGAAAATAATTAAGAACTCATTAACCACTCGTAAGTAAAATTGCAGAAGCAAGATTGACTCTCTACTCTGCATTGTAATTAATAATTTCTGATAACCCTCAATTAATCATCGTTATGAAATTATTATCTAGTCACAATTTGTTCCCATTATAATAAATCTTCACAACAGAGAATCATACTATGTCCTTAAGCTTTTAAGAAACAAAATTTAAACAATTTCTAATCATTCTCTAGACAACAACATATATCTATATAGTAAGTAATGCTAACCTAACCAATGATCTCAAACCTTATTCGTTGTTAGCCAATAATGGCCTAACAATTTCCCTCTCAAATTGTCAAAGAACGTACTTCGAAAGTACCAAATTCCAAATTTCAATTTCAATAGTGCAAAAATTCCCTTCCTAATTAAATCATAATGACCAAGAAATAGCTAAAAAAACATCCATTCGACGCTATAGTAGAACAATATTTGTTCCAAAATTAGATTGTAATTTACAAGGAAATGTACCAGTGGAAAGACCCACGACTGATTTTGATATCGCTGCTCTCTTTTCTCAAACCCTTATTTTTTTCTATAGAATATTTACTCCCTAATTATTATATAAGACAAATTATAAAAGTATGAAAGTAACCCACTATTAAGTTTACATTTATTTTCCTTAACCACCAACTAAAAAATTATAAAAACTACCCACATTAAATTTATAAATGTAGTTATGAATAGTCCAATATACTTATTTAGAGTCTATCGAAAAGAATTTTATAAGAATAAAAATCTCTAGTGCTCAAAAGGACTAAATGGGTCGTTACAGTTAGTAGTTAGCACTATTAATTAATTTACTTCCACCCTAATTTTAGAAGAAAATAATCAACTTAGCCTATATATTTTATTAAACCTATTAAGTAATATTTACATAAGACAATTCCATTTAGAATAGGTTGTTAGCAGTAGTTAGCACTATTATTAAGTGGTGGAATTAGGTATTGACAATATTGTTAATTTGATCCCTTTAATTAAAAAATTATAGTGTGTTATTAAGGCAAACATAATCTTCCTAGTTATATAGAAATTGTTAAATCCCCTTTGACGTAAGGGAAGACACAAGTGTAGCGGCAAATGGGGTTCAAAATATGTTTTATCATATATTTGAATCTTAGGTATACATTCTATTATTTAACTCAAAATTTATATCTTGAATATCCTTCCGCCCGTACTATATTTCACTAAGAGTCCTGTTTAAACCATTTGACGTCTCTAGATCAACTATTAATAAATAGCAATCGATACATTCTTCTTCCATGTTACATTTTAATATACAAAGAAATCAATGAACATTTGCACGTAACTCCACTCAAAAGTTATCCATTTCCTAAGACCAACAATAACTTTCTTATTCAAATTATGGGGACTCTGAATATTAATTCTTCCACACTGCAGAAGCTATCTATTATTGAGGGAGAGCCTCGAAGGCTCCACATTAGGTAGTACTCACTCTACCACAAGTAGGCAACTTTTTATGAGGCAGTCCTTTTCGAGTTGGGTGATTAGTGCCTTCGTGGAACTGTGAACACGAAGGGTGATGAATATGAATTTGGTTTGGTTTATTAATGTTAAAATCTATTAATTTGGTGTTATTTTTTAAATTAATAACCGACCCATGAACACCTCTACGTGCGGTTATTCAGCATTTAATATTTCGTATTTTATTGACGCTATTTACATCCTAATAAAAGTAAGTTATAGTTAGGTTTTGAGAATAAATAAAAACTATAGTTTAATGGAGTTTTCGTATTTGTTCTTCTTTAAATAAACAATACAAGATTTGCTCTTCTCAAGGAATAATGAAAGGTGATATTGGAGATAAAGAGTGTTCGAGTCTCTCTAAATATATCCCCTATCATTTTACGCACATTGTTTCATGATCCAAAAGTCGAGGTTATGATGGCATAAACTCCAACCCCGCCACCCCCCTCAAAAAAAATATGTGTAAGCCGAAAATAATACACATATATACGAGACTCCAAAAGGGTGGTAAGGCCACAAATGAAAGACAAGAACAACAAAGAATATCAAAAAACCAGGTAGCATAAGTATAGAGATCATCTAATACAAATTTATAGTATGAAACACATCATAAGTCTTTGAAAAGAAAGAAGGAATTGAAATATCACATGCAAGTAATGGTAATTCAAAAACATGATCTCACCACCACTCGAAAAGATCTTTAAACAAGAAGTGATCAGCCACCGCGAGAAGCACCCTAACTAGAATATACATTAAAAATATTCAGAAGTAGCAGTGACAACAACCTACAAGTTCTTTGTTGGTAAGCCAACTGAGTAAAAGGAATTAATCTACCTATTAATTAACAAAGGAATGCTTCCACATGCATACAAAAAAGTCCAACTCCAGCATTAGTGCCGCAAATTTATCTAATGAATGGCGCGAGTAAAGTAACTGCATAAGAAACCTAATTCAAGAGGAAGAGTTATGCCTACAACAAAGTTATTTCTCACGATTTATCAGTTTAAACTGGCATATCATTTAAGTTCAAGGTCTAGTTAGAAGAATCACAAGCACAATAACAACAATAACTTGTTATAAAAGCCCATGATACGCTCCAGTAAATCTTAGTAGTATAGATTAAGGCAGAATGATAAAACACATATCGTTATCTCTATTAACTATATGTTGTACTAATGACACTAATACTAAATGATCTGTGCAAGAAAAAAAGAGATACATCCAAAATCCGTGAAAAGAAAGCATATCTAAACATGAATGGAAGTCACACACTACCAAAATGAAGGAAGATTGATGAACAAATGTACTAGAATCGAGAAGATTGAATCGCGTAAAAATGAAATCAAGACGAGCGAGCAACCTACTAGAAGGAAAGCACACCCTATCAGAATCAAGGAAGAATGACTTTTACAATGATGGAAACAAGCTAGCACACGCTTAACCTAGCTTCTCTATTTCATCTTATAAAATCATTGAATTTCATAGATGTAATTAATAAAGAGAAAATAAAACGATAGATTAGAAAATTATACGAGTAGAGAATGCTTCCAATAAGTGAACTGTAATCTTTCCTGTCAAGGAGTTCAAAAGAGGCTATTTATCTAATTGGAAACATGTAAGCTCTAAGGAAAACAAGGGGACTCGATTAGGCTGACATTGGTGATTTCAAAAAGTAAAACAATATTTGTATCAATTGTGTCTTTTATATCTTTACACCTTAGATTATAAGTTTTTTTAATCTAATCGTCTAAACTGTAGGGTAGTTAACTTCAAAAAAAATCAACAAATGTGTATATTTATGTGCTGAAATAAAAAAAAATTATAGAAAGAGAACAACATTTGCACATACTGAAATGTCTTGCTTAGATACAAATATTCATGTCAAAGTAACCGATTAACACAAACAAGATGATGAGAGGGGAGAGAAGTTACCAGTGCTATCCACACAACCTTCCTTTTTGAATGCATCTTGAATGCAAACTCCTTTCGTAAGCTGATATTATTATCAAATTAGTCATTCTGGTAACTGTAAACATATAGCATCATAAGGAAAAAAAGTACAATTCATCAATTAGTTATACCTTTGCATTGATTGATTCAATATGATGCAACAACTCGTTTCCACTTCTTTTTTGTGAGCCAAGCAAAATACAAATGCCAACATTCAAATCTTTTCAATGTCAGCACGAGATGAAATAGATGAGCATGTGTTTATAAGCTTCAAAGCATGTGGAACCAAATCCATCCTTGAATCACAGTATCGACATAAATACTGTGCATCCAAATTGATGATTCCTCCAACTTTCCCAGTCATATAAGCTCGTAGAGAACAGTCTAGATGGGAAACATGTCCACATCTGTATACATCTATTGTTGCTTCACATCGAACATAATTGTACCCATCATAGTCCAAACCTATCGTTTTGCAGCAAAGGATACAACAACAACCTCGGAAAAAACAAGGTTCACTACAACAAATATCAAAAACCATGGCCGGAAAATGATTTTCTTTTGATAAACTGCTACAAATTTCATTACTAGCCTTACAAGTAATGTCTCTTTTAGGAAAATTAGACACTAATTTTGTCCATAAAGATGTAGTCATCTCTATCATATTTGAGTCAAAATAAATATTTGATTAAAACGAAAACAAATTTGGCATAAGGTCAATAAAAAAAATGTTATGTTTTTTTTAATTGACGCAAACAACAGAATAAATATGTACATGCTATACACAAAAAACTAACCTTTTGAGCTTGCGACTTCATCTAAGGAATCATCAAACTAAATAAGTCAAAAATTTGGTTTATATCCACGTCAAAATAATCAGACTAGAGATACTTTTTAAATGAAATCTTACTTCGAAAATCATTTTTATGTCCACCTTTTGGAGCCTTGAAATGCTTCAGAAGATACAAATATCTATCTCTAAAGGTGCCTGAACTTGAAACTCTTTTCCCTGCCCGCCAACCCCACTTATCACCAGCATTTGGAAAATCTACAGGAGCATATGGTAATCCTTCGCCAGAGTAAGACTCAGAAACAGGATAAAGTTCAAGTCCAATTTCACTGATTTGTAGAATCACTCCCATTATATACAACATGTGCAAGACTCTCCCAAACCTCCTCCTTGGTAGATATTTATCATGAAATCTCTAACGATGTTGATTCCAATAGAAGAACGAAACCATAAAAATAAGGAAACTTCAGAAGTCCACAATTGAAGCAAACAATTTTGGCTATAAAATATTGGAGAAAAAAATAGCTAAGGAGAAAAGAGAGAAGTTGGGCATATTCTCTAGGAAACAAGATAGCTAATATTTGATACCAAGAAGTTATTCATCAAATGAAGATAAATGTTAGACCTTTCGGCATGAGCTACAAAAATACTATCCTCCCAAGGAAACATCAAAGTTGATCAGTAGAATGTTTGTGTATAATGCAACATGCCTGAAATAAACACCTAATCTTCAAAGCTACCTTTGGTGTAAAAATATTACTAAGATACTTAAAAATTTTTTTTGAAGAACTTTGAAATAAACAACAAAATTTAAAGAATATTGTCAAAACTAGAAACTTAAAACCAATAAAGAGAAAAGAATCTGAAACAAATTAAAAATAATAAACAAAATATTTGTAAAAAAAAATAAAAATTGACCCCACTGAATGCAAAATGTTTTCTTAAGAGCTAAAGAAGGGGAAGGTAGAGCGGAGAACTTGTTTATGGAAGAATACTATTTTATTAGGTTGTTCTTGCCTTCTTGGTTTTCTTTGATTAATTAAAAATGACTATGTCCACCCCTATTTATACTAGAGTAGGAATGCTTCTAGAAGTTATTCTAGATTGATCTATAAGAAAAATCTAGATGTCCTTATCTTCTAACTATATATCAAGAATCTAGATTTTTCTATAATTAACTATATATATCTACTTCTCTAGAAAATCTACACAATTCCTAGATACATCAAGTATTTAAGGTACTACTCTATATAACTGTAGAAAGTTCTACTAAATATTTAGGATTATTTATACCTCCAAAAATTCATATTTGTTTTTCACACTCCCCATTAAAGTGATTTTTTTGGAAACTACCCGACATTGTCATGGAGGAGCTCAAACGAAGCTTTGAGGCATATCTTGGTGAAAATCTGGCACTTTCTTCCAGAATCCTCGTGTTGATTTAAATGATAAAGATTTTCCCTTATCAAAAGATCCACGTAAATTATATCCTTGCTGATTTCATGAAATCCCCCTTTCTCTTCGCTTCTCGGCAACTACATTATCAAGAAAAACAGTATCAATTTTTAGTGAAGTCTCAAAATCAACATCGGATACACTGCCATATTCTTTTATCATCTCCTCGGTAAATTTTTTGACAACATCAAAGCTTTCAAAATTCATATCATTTTTCTTTAAGACTTCGATATCATCTTCTTCCTCTATTAATCTCTACTTTCTCCATCTGCTTTAAGAAATTTCTCCAAGCCATTAATTGGCCTTAATATAGCAGATGATTGAGCAAATACTTCTGCTTCCAATACATCTCCATCAATTCTTTCTCTGTATATGTCATTACTAGCACATGCAGTTTCAGATATTGCCTTTTCGGGATCTTTTTTTCTATTTCTTCTATAGAGGATACTATATAACCACTTGGAATATCCTCAAAAATTTCATGCTTAATGTCAACATCAGTTTCTTTCTTTCCAAGTGATCGAATATATTATATTCTAAATCCTTGCTCCAATCTCTTTCAAGATTGATGGAAATCATGGTATCTATTGCTCTAGATTCAGGTACTATACCTTTTCCGCACTCTTCTCCTTGTTCGGCAACTTTTTGCGCCATGTTTCTTTACTTGGCTTGGAACTATTTCTTTATGAGCACTACTTCGCCACAACGATAACATCTGATTCAGATGCCTGACTAAATAAACAGATAAAAGATCGGGATAGCCGGGATGACCTATTTTAAGATAAGATGATCCACCTCTTTGTTCGCTTCAGAGGCTAACTCGGATAGGTTAGACACAAGGGAAAGAGCCCATGAAATAGATATTGGATTCCCTTTCCGATGCCTAACCATAATAGTTAGAAGACTCTTTCTTCTTTCCAGGCGAGCTTGAACCACCTGAGGATCTAGAGTGCGACATATATCCTGTTTTTCCTTTTAAATTCCTCTTGTTGTCTACAAGAGAATTTTCTTCTCCTTTGACAAATACACTAGACAACTACTTGGCTAGTAATTCCTGTGGAAACAACAAATTTTCAATTTATTCTAAGGATGGCTGTTGAGACCATCATTGAATTCACATTAAAAATGGAATATATTCAGGTTTTAACCCACGAATTAATATTGTTCTCGTTGTGCTTCAGAAATAGCCTTTTTCTGATTCGATAGAGATATCTTAGCACATTAGTTATTAATCTCAAAAAATACTCGGAGATGGAAAGGTTACCTTGAGTGGTGTTAGCCGATTCATTCTCCAATATCATTGAACTCGCTTTGTTCCGAGCAGTTGTAGTATATAACATTAGCACACCATCTAAATCTCATTTTTAATTCAAACTGCATTGTAATGTTTTACTTGAGCAGAGGGTCTATTAGAAACAATCTTTCTACCTTGTAGGGATAAAGTTTATAAGACTAGAGCTTACATATCTTTTCAGTGAGTGTTGTGTGTTAGTTTATGACTTCCCCCTTAAGTCATTGGGATGCAGTTGTTTGTATTCTGCGTTATATAAAGTCAGCTTCGAGTAGAGTACCACTCTTTGAGGATCAAGGTTACAAGCATATCATTAGATATATAGATGTTAATATTGTGTTTTGGTCAAGGTAATTTTGTGTTGTGGAAGAGTAAGAAACAAAGTGTGGGTGCTCGATCTAGTGCAGAAGCAGAATATCAAGCAAGTGTAGCAACTTGTGAGTTAGTTTTGATCACAAAACTAGAAATTGAAAAACTGATGCGCTAAGTAAAAACTGATGCGCAGAATTGAGAGTTATAGCAAATATTATCCAAGACCCTCGGGGAGCAACATACTGCTTTAAATTTGTGGTATCCAGTGATGAGAAATTTGGACGAAGTATTTATAGAATAAAAGAAACTATTGATTTAATTGAATGCCCTAATAAGTGTGGTCTTTAAGATGCAGGGTTCTGATGTTCTAAATCTTTGTGCGACAATAGATACCCCATAACACTATTAGGAAAAGATTGGACAGACTTTTCTATTACTGTTTATGGTAAGATATGTATATTCCTACTAATGTTACTCACTTATCCATAATGTGCTCGAACCATGCTTCACTTTTAATTAAAATGAATAATGATACTTCTCCCACTAACAAATACTTCAAATTCTTGAATGTATAGGAGGATCACTCCGACTTCATGGATATAGTCCAAAAATCTTGGAATGAAGAAGTCAATAGGAATCCTTGTAGATCCTTCACCAGAAAATCAAGAGGACTTGCAAAGCTATGAGTTCTTGGTGTAGAAAGGTTCTTGGGGACCTCTACGAATAACCTAGAAGAGTTGAAATCCAAATTCAAGCTTTTGAAGACAAGAGTGTAACAAAAAACACAAAAGATAATAAGAGATATCTGTCTAGGTTCAAGGTTGTATCCACTAGATTTCTCAAACTTTAAGAGTCTATCCTCAAAACAAAATTCTAGGGTAAAATGTCTTGAAGGATATTCTAACACAGTGTATTTCTCAACATCATCAGAGACAGGAGAAAAAGATCGAACATTGGGAAATTTATGGATGAACACAACAAATGTCTGGATGGAAATGACAAAATTGCTTAAAGGGCTATCAGATTTTACATGAATCTCTTTATTACTACAATACTAACCCTGATTATAGCTCCCTTAATACTCTTCATAGGTGCATCACAAAAGAGGACAATGATATGTTCTTCTCCATTCCAACACTCAAAGAACTTCTGGATTGTTTAATGTCCATAGATATCGATAGTTCTCATAGACCAGATGGACTAAGTGGGTATTTTTATCAATGTACTTGGAGCATCATTATTTCAGATCTCCATAAAAGTGGAACTGCCTTTTTGCAGGTGATATCCTTCCGAATTTCGATACTCATATTTGTCTTGTTCTTATTCCTAAGAGTGATCACCCCAAATCTTTTTTTCATTTGAGATCTATCAACCTGTTTAATGTTTTAGTAAAAGTATCTCTAAAATATTGAATTACAGACTGATCTCTATCATTTCTCGAATTATCTCCAGGAAGCAAAGTAGATTTTTTGATAGCCATGAAATCCGTATGTGACCCACCACTCTTTGGACTAATCATGTACTTGTAAACTCGGTGGATAATGGGCCCACCCCTCTACCCTTCTCCAATTAAATACCGGGCTTCATTTTACATGGTGTGGGCTTGAACCTGCGACCTAAGTCACAAATCCTCCACCTTTTGCCACTCGAGCTAGACCTTGGGAGCAGGTATCAAAGTATCTTTCTCAAAGGCAGCACCATTACTTGAACTACTCTTCTTTCCCAAGAATATATTAGTGATACGGGAACCCTAGACATACCTCTACCATGTTTTTAGGCACCTTGGTTTCTCTGAGCATTGATTTTACCTCATCCATAATTATATCTCCAACACTTGTTTTTTATAGTGGTAAATGGAGGTCTTCATGGTTTCTTTAACTCTTCTAAGGGTTTGTAGTGAGGAAATCGTCTTCCCCCCCTCCCCTCCTCTTAATTCTAAGCGTTGAATTGTTGTCTCAAATGCTTAACAATCTGCATAATCACACTGCTTACAAGAGTTTTTATATGTGCAATAATATTCCTTAAATTATCATTTAACTTTTGCTGAAAACACCATTATTTTTTGTGATTGTAGCAAGAGATATATCAAACTAATCACTGACATTGTGGACAGGTATGAACAAATATCTGGTAAACAGATCAACAAGAACAAAAGTAGCTTCGTCATGCAATCAAAATCCTACAAAATTCTATTTGTCTGCATTTGATTCTGGAGGAAAGCATCAATGGATGCATGGGATAATTTGAGTTACCCCTTTTAAATATGTGGTGATAATTTTTTGAAAATTTCAGATGTTTGTATGGACATCAAGGAAAATCTATGGTGCAACCTAAGAACCTCTTGTTCTCTTTTGGGAGATTACATGAAGGCTAAGTACCTCGATAATCAACATTAGAAAGTCATATGTGAAGTTAAGTCATTGACGGAGCAATATATTTACTACCCCAACAATGAAGGGCATATCTCTATAAAGCTAGACGTTGTTCTTACTAGTAATGGTGAGTGGAACTGGAATTATCTGCAAGTAGAGCTCCCAAATGTTCTAAAGAATGATATTATAAACTTGTGGATTATTCTAAAAGACCTTACAAATGACAATAGCTATCTGGTAAAACACTAATTAGAGCAACTTCACCCTCCACTCTGGTCGGGATATTATTAGAAAGCAAAGAAACCACAACAATGCCACCAACAAGATCTAGAATAATAGCATTACATTTAATATGGCTTCCCTTATATGGAGAGCTATTTATAGCAGGCTTCCTACTGATGAGAAAGTGGCTAAGTAGGGTATCTATAGCATCCCCAGATGTCATTGTTGTGCTACAAATAATGAGACCAACAACTTTGAAACAGTGAATCACCTATTCTATTAGGGTGAACATGCTAGAATAGTGTACTGGTCTGATATCGCAAGTCTAGTTGGAGTGAGGCTCATCCATAGGTCTCTTAAAATCCGCATCCTCAATTGGAGGAATACTGTTACAAAAGACCTTATATTTAATTTTGGTTTTCACGCTCTCTCCCACTAATTTGTTAGGAGAGATGAAGATAAAGATGCTCTAACGAATTTGATGCTATTAAGCTTTCAGTATACAGATCTAAAGCTAACATTCTTTTTAACATTGTAGAGTTTTGGAGAGATATATACTGCATTTTGGATACAAAAATTTAACACCACAGAACCACTACCATCGTTAAGTGGATAAAACCTCTTAATATGTCTGTAAAATTCAACAGTGATGGCTGTTGCATTCAAGTCCATTCTGGTGGAGGTGGCCTGATCAGAAACTCATTGGGAAACCTCATGTTTGCTTACTGCATCAATTAAAAAATGGTGCGAGTAACATCGTGGAAATGGCAGCTCTCTTTATGGACTTAAATGGTGTGCTACTAAAGGCTTCTCTAATTTCTGGGTTGAAACAGACTCCATCCTTTTAACTAGACACATTAAAAGAGACTGGAACTCACCATGGAAGACCAATGGTATGGTTCAAGATGCGAGGAAATTAATTGACATGGTTACCATATTAGTCATTGCTTTAGGGAGGCTAATAGACCTACGTAAAAAATCGCCAACTTAAGTTATGACATTTTTAGGAGTTCTCTTCAACTCTGTTTTTACCCTTCGTAAGAAAGTTGAAGGTCTCTCCAATAATGGCGGACCCAGGATTTTCATTCAGGAGGTTTGAAAAATAAAAATATAAACATGTAAATATGGACCCTTTGAATTTTTTTGGGTTTAAAACCACTCTTTTGGCACATTTTTTTTAAAAAAAATGCTTGAAAAACAGATCTAATTATTTAAAACAAAAATAAACTGAAACTATAAAGAAAAATAAAGAAATGTTGTTGCAAGGATTGAACCTGGGGCATGTAGCTTAATATTAAGGGGTCTTACCATTGAGTCATCTATTTTTATGTGTTATTGAGCGGGTTATGAATTATATGCATCTACAAAAATATAGAAAATTTACCTTATATGTATCATGTATTTTTTTGCCGAGGGTGTTCGGTTGAACACCCTGGACCCAATGTAGGTCCGCCCCTGCTCTCCTATAAATTGTACACCGTGTTCAGGTGGCTTTTTATTCAATTTGGACACCCCTCTTTCTAGTGGTACTAGTAGAACCGTCCTACACTGTTATAACCCATAAAAACATGACATGAATTTTTGAGCTTATGATAAAAGTTCTAAAAGACCACTACTTTCAATATTTCTCAACATTGTGACACAAAGTTGGTGCACTGTCCTTGGCATTTTCTTGTCATTGAATTCATACTCATATGACATCCTTGGCGTAATATGAACGAAGATACAATGTTTATCGAATTTTAATTCTTTTTTTATGATTGGTTTTTGAAAGATTTATCTAAGAAGTGAAAACAATGGCAATAACCAATTATTTCTTTTTAAAAAGATTGTAATATTAACACAATATTTCTATAACCAATCTCTTTTGAAGAGTTATAGTATCGAGATCTTAGATACTCAAGCTTACTGTTTCGACCATAATCAATACGTCATCCAAGTGGTACTAACAATTGTAGACAACGTAACCATAATTAAGAAGTATAAGCAACATGTGTATGAAAACAAATTTCAACGTTTAAGGATTATCAAAAGAGATAATGAAACTAAATGGTAGGAAAATCATCATTAAAAGAAAAAAAGAAAGACTTTGAACTCACTTTCGCCATAAAATTCATTTTGAGTTATCATTAATTGATCTAAATGGAATGTCATATTGTAATGCGAAATCATGTATATAAGCAAAGGGTCTGCATTTATTATAGAGTCATAAACATTATTATACACTCATCTTACTTAATGCTAATAGAATAACATATATTGTTATGCAACATCATGTACATAAGAAAAGGGTCTGCATTTATTATACGGTTATAAACATTATTATACAATATTATTTTAATAAATGTACAATCAAATATCTTATAGGAATACATACACCATGTCATCAATGTTTGCATTAATGTTTTGATGGAAGGGTAGGTAAAGTAACTAGATAAGAAAAGGTACAATTGAATGGAGAAACCATAAATTTGTCATTCCAAACAACCAGGATATTAAATAAGCCCACTTTTTGATAGGTAAATTTTATTAATAAATATAGCATTACTAAGATGCTGCTAGAATAGTAGAATATGTATGACTATGATTATAGCTCTTTGCAGCTGGAAGGAGTCAATATAGTAAAAAAGAGTGTCAAAATAATTTAAAAATTTCATCTACATTTTTCAATAAGCCCACGTTTGTTGAGAGGAAAAACCAGATTTTGTTGAGAAATATTAGTTATTGAGGAACTACTACTTTGAGCTAGATATTTATGTGGGGCAATACTAAGAGTAGTCTAGTCTAGACATGTGTTGACTCAATATAACTTGTTTAAATAATTTTATACTATTTATAGCACCAGATTCTACAAAAATAATGATGAAACTGATCATATATGTACTCAACAGAAGACACTAGTATCTTAATTTACCAGTCTTTTAGTACTAGTACAACTATTAACCAATATTCTCTGATAAAAAAGGATTTTGTTTTTCGTTAGTTATCTAGACATGCAAGACTTAACTAGGAAATTAATTAGTCAACCAAGTAAGTAATGGTAGGATCTAACTCATCAATAATAAAAGTTGATCTTGCACTCTCGTTTCTTTAACAATATTTGTCTATTTTCTTTTGTATCCATCTAAAAAGGGCTTTCCTATAATGGAAAATTCTCTATACAAGCATTCAAGTCAATAAGTTAACTTACAGTCATATCTCATATATGATGTAATGCCATACTAAATTTTCTATTTGTGTACTTTCTTTTCAGAAGGTAAATAATTTCATTAATGTTTGAGTGAATAGGCATTTGAATACAAGAAGTATCCAAAAGGAAACCGAATAAATATATGGTGTTACGAAAATCACATAATTTTCTACACAACATGAGACATCATGGTTACACCAAGAGAAAATAATGGATAGGAGGACTATCCTCAACTTGATAAAATTCATCATCTTTATACCTTCAAATGTTCTCTCTACTTTTTCGTACTTAAGGCTCTTAATCCAAAAACTTATTATAATACTACTCCCTTCGTCCGGTATTTTTTGTCATTGTTTCTATTTATAGAGTCAAGCTTTAAAAACTTTGACTAACATTTTAAGATGTATTTTTTCATCATATTGATAGGCAAAAAAATTGTAATTTATAATACTTTTCATATATTTTTTGAATATCCATATTGTTTGTTTAAAATATCGAATTAATGTAATCTAATTTAACATTGAAAATTAGTCAAATTGACTTTCGATGCAATATGACAAATAAAAGTGGATGGATGGAGTATTTTATAAAATGCTTTTTAACAACTTAATTTGACTGTGTTGGTCATAGTATGCCATTTTTTTGTAGGATTGTCGACTATTCTCTTTTTATTTTGTTATCACCGAATTTGAAACTACAGTTTTTCTGTGGAGCAAGTTGGTAAGTCCAAATTTACTCAATGCCACTAACAACTAGGTTTACCAAGATACGTCCTCCATACTTGAGAAGATCATTTGAGATTACTAGAATCATCTTCTATCCGTTGAACAAGTAAGAGAAATATTGAAGGTAACAACATATTGAATCCTATATGTGAAAGCTACAAATATGTTTACCCTTTAAACAACAAAACCACATAATTACATCCAAGTTATTCAATGATAACTTTGCTAATCTGAAGTAGAGAAACATATTAAGATGTAAATCCGATTGCAAAAGCATAGTTCCATGTCTAAAAATTGACGGGGGTGTACAACCGTTTCTTAACCAATGTTCACCAAATTGAGGAACAATGACTAAGAAATTTAACAAAAATGGAAAGGGGAGAGAAATGTTGAAAGAACCTACACAAACATCCAAACATCCATTTTGTTGTAGAATTTGGTAAAAGTATTATTAAATAAGATCTAGAGAGGATCAGTAGCATGGACTCATTAATCATTCTTGCATATTTTGGAACTTTTAAAGATTCAAATTCAAGGTCAACTTTAATTGGTTAAAAAAATATTATTCTTCAATTAGGTTCCTAAACCATGAAGTTAAGTGCAGCAATTGGACTCTTTGTCTCGCTTAAGATGAACTTCAGTACAGCCACCAAGGCAATAATTATCACTAAAGCCTGTAATTTATCATGCATGACCTCTATGTTGAAACGGTCATACTACTAAAGCTTGTAACTTATCATGCATGACCTGTAAGTTAAAAGAAAAACCTACCAATTTAGTATTTGCACTACACTCGAACTAAAAGCTTAAAGTCAATTCAACATATTATTATCGCATATAGAAACGGTGAACTGAAGACTCACTACAACCCATTATCACAAAGCATGTGCATGTTTCATGCTTTTCAGGCATGTACAAAAAAAAATCCTTTATTTCCTTTTCCTTTTCGTTGTTCCGTTTTTCTCCTTTCCTCTTTGCTTGACATACCTTCATATTTATTGGTGGTTCCCAAAACTTATTCACTTATGGTGACGAAAACTAGAAAATTGTACCTCATTATTGAACATAAAACAATATAATTTGAGAGCTGGTAGATAAACAAAATATACGGATGGATCTTACTCAAGGAACAATATGAACTTAAACATAACTCAACACCAATATGTACGTCATGAGATGAGGATTTTCCAAAACTAGTTCATTTTTTTACCAATTGGACACTTAAAAAACACCAAAAGTTTGATATTAAGTTTTCTTTTCCTTTTGAAAGATCAATAATAATGGAACCACAATTAGCTTAAGCATATTTTGACTACTAAAATTCATATTTTGATATTAAAGAAATATCAAACATATTATATTCAAAGTGAAATTCTATATAGAAGTTAATGGTTTTGTATTGATGTACAATCTGTAAAAATGTTTTTCCATAATCTAGAAGATTACTAAACATTTGAGAGCCACCACTACTAAACGTGTTACTTAGGTTCTTAACAAAACTTATGACTTCCAATTCAATTTGGTTCTATGGTAATGAAAATACACACTTGAATTCTCAAGTTGAAAACATCAAGTTTACTCGAAAGAACGAATGACTAAAAATACTTTAAGCATTAACGAAAGCAAATTGTATGCACATACATGTGTTTTAAAAGACCTACTTAAGGTGCGACTAAGCTGTAAGGTTAGGCACCACATTTTGCTTAGTTGATGCATCAATGCAGTCATCAAGACACTAAGGTGTATACCTTACTACAAATGGGTGTGATACCTATTAGGCAACACTAGATGATAAACTTCACTTAAATTGAAAAACAATTATTTCCTTTGTACATATTGTTCTTATTCTTCGATTCATTTTATTTTTGTTTGTTTCCTTATAAAATTTGTAATATATTTAAGCTTAAATCTCCAATAGACCTCATTACTTTTTTGCACAATTGCCTTTCATAATATCGCCTTACACGCAAGTTAGAGATATGACTCTCTTCCACAACTGTCTTTATTTCAGCAGAGGTGGGAAGCAATTAGAGTGTTATACCACTTCTTGTTTTAATCCCTCGAGGTGATAATATAGTAAATCAAACATCAATAAAAGCTTTCATTCCATGAGAATGATACATGCAAACATATATGTTGCTCTCTAGAAGTTAATGTTAGACACAACTTTAGTCATTTTCGAAAGTGCACAAGGGGGAAATAGAAAGCATGTTCTTCATTCTTTCTAAGTTTACATCCTTTCTTGTTAAATATTTCATGTGCGTCCAAGCTTCACATGATGTTTAAAAAGTAAAAACACTGTATCTTTCGTTCTACTCCTAAAATCTCCCTGAATGAATCTTCTTTTATCTCTCTTTTCCTCGTAATCTTATTGCCGCTCGGAGCAAGTAGCTTAGAAATACAATAGTTCCACAAGAACAAACAGTAAATCCATACAACGTCACATTTTTTTTAATTTTATTACATGCTTGAGAACTAGTAATAAGTAACATGATATTATGCGTACAACACTGCTGTCTTTTCCGTAATGCGACATCTATCAAACATCTTGCGAAAATGTGGAAACTCCAAAAACTCAACAAAGTAAAAAGTTTTCGTCAGTTTCATATCCAAGCACACACACACTACCAAAAAAACAAAAAAATAGTCTATGTATCAACTAAAAATATTGCATGTTGTGCTTCTTGTTCTAGAAAAGAAAAATGTGACCGACCAATTAATAAAAATTAGAGAAGTATGAATTCCCTTCAACCAACAATCTGAACCAACAAAAGAGCTTAAAAAAACAAAATAATTAAAAAGTAAAAATCTTTCATATACATAATTACCATTGGCTGTAAACCATAAAAATCTCTTTAAAACTAGGTATGTCTGGAATCAACCCGTGGACAACATTCTTTTTAGATTAAACTAGGATTAACCCTTAAATGATAATTTTTTTTTTAAAAAAAAAAAACCCTAAACCCATAACAATCTTTTTTTTAATTAATCAAATTTCTCAAAAGCAGTGAATAACAAAACCCTTTGGATCGGACTAAAATTAACCTATGAACAAAACTTTTTTTCAAAAAAACTGAACCCATAAAAATGATTTATTTTCGTAAATCCAAATTCTCAAAAGCAAATTCATTCAATTTATCAAACATCACACTGGGCAGATATAGAAACACAAAAAATTATCAAAAAAATTTATAATTGAGCATACCTTTGAGCAATGTTTGCAGAAATTAGGTTTCTCCAAAAAAAAAGAATCATCATTCATGTCTTCTTATATATACACAAACAGACAATTTTATATCATCACAATCTGTATTTTTTGTGAAAAAAGAAATAAAATTAAAGGTAGAATAAAATTGATGGTGTTTTTTAATGTTTTAATGACGAAAGATTGAATACCTTACATAATTATTTAATTTAAATAGTAAGATATGCCCCTATTTTTAAATAACACATACTCCCTCCTTTTTTTCTAATTTTTATTTCTAAAATATTTATTCCAGTCTTTCGGTAGCAATTTTTACATTTGTATTTTACTTCCTTAAGACTATCACATTTATAATTTTTAATCTATGTAGCTAATTTCCCATGAAAAACATTCTTTTCTTGGAAAGAAATAGTGAAAAATGTAAATAAAGTATATATACTAGACAATAATATGCTACACTGAAATAAATAGATAGATTTAAAAAAATTATTAATAAGAATAAAAACTATATTTTAAAATTTAAATAAAAGTTTAGGTTTAGTAAACAACAAAATCATATTTGTATGTTATAGTTATAGTTTGCATTATTGTGCTTCATAGAAAATTTATGATTGTTATGGGGAATCAGATTTGTATAAATAGATGGGAAGAGCATCAAATTTATATGAATAGATGGCAAATGTTTTTCCTTTGTATAAAAGTGCAACGGTTATATATGTATATCAGTTAGATAATTGTATATATGTAACTACTATGTATATATTTCAATGATTGTGTTTGTATATCTACATATAATTTTAATTTGTATACAATTGAATCGAAATATATTTTTATATCAAATCTCTCTCTCTTTTTATACAACACAAATTATACATTGTAAATTGTATAATATGTGTTTTTCGTAAAGTGAGACAGAAAGAAAGAAAGGCAAAAGCGAATTGGGTAGGGGAAGATATGTATTTTTACAATTATAAATATTCATGATTTTTATTTGCTGGCCTATCATTTTGACCATCCCTAGCATAGTTCGGACCTCTATGTCAGGAATCATAACCCTGTTTTTCGTTGTTATAATTCGGACACCTCCTTGGTTCACCAGATAGTTCGCTTCCTCATCAATGTCAACATCCTGATCTTCTTACATGTTTTATTTTCCCACAACATTTACTATATTAGACTTGGATAAAATATGCTTTATGGCAGATTATTAATGTCCGCATATGTGACATTTCTTGATCCATTTCTTCTTCTCTCTTCCTCTGTTTAGCTGAAAGTTCAAATATGTACCTCAGACCTCCTACCTCTGCATCTCTAGTGTACCATGTTCTGTTGTCCTTTGAGACCTCATCTAATAATTGCATGATCTCAACAAACGATCTTCTCATAAATGAGCCTCTAAAAATTGCATCAACAACAAATTTAGTAACATCATTCAGAGATCTATAAAAGGTCTAATTAAGATGCATTATGGTAAGACAATCTTTGGGGCATTTAATTAGCTTTTAGATGAATCTCAGCCAATTATCATGCATTGCTTCTGTTGGTGGCTGATTATGTGTACTAATCTTATCGTTCATCCACCACTTTTTTGATTTTGGGAAAAATTGTTCCAGGAAAGCGTCCTTCAACTCGTTCCAAGTTCCGATGGAGTCATCTGGCATCTCATTCAACCAGTTGGTCTCCTGTCTAGCAAAAGACAGGAAAAAAAAAACCTCAACCTCAGCTACTTTGTTCACTCAAGGGATCTCTCGTGACTTACAGATTTCCAAAGAATACATTAAGTATGAATTTTCATCATCACTAGCAGTTTCTATAAATATACCTTTTAGGTTTAGCAAGTGGATCACAGTGCTGGTCCTTGTGAACCTAACACCAGGAGGTAGTGTAGGTACACAATAGCTCCTGATGTTATAGTTCCATCTAAGTCACCCCCATCTTCGTCATACTTCATGTGGCCAGGAGGAGGATTTCTTCCTCTTGGAGCTAGAGTTTGACATTATGGAGGGTTAAGTTCTTCGACCCCTCTGTTGTCATCTACTGCCCTAGGATGATTTATTCCAGCAGGTTGCTGAGAATATGACCTAGGTTAATTAATTCCAGAAGTTCACTAAACATTTCTTACAACATCTATTTTAGCCTCTAAACCTAGTATATGACTCTGAGCATCTAATTCCTGAGCATTAACCATCTTGCGAATAGTGTTCTGAAATTGAATGTTGTTTGGAAGCAATTGGTCTCCTTTACTTCTAGTGTTTGACATGCCCAAACAAGCTCACTTCAATGTGACTCAAAATAGAAACCAAATGTAAAATTAGGAAATATAACTACAAATTGAACAAACTCTAGTAAAAAATCCTTTTGAATTGAAAATACCCAACAGCGACACCAAAATTTGTTACGTCCAAACTTACACATACATAAAAAGTATACACGATTGTTGTCAAATTACAGTACTCAACAAGAGTTGAGGTCGATCCCAAACAGAATTTCCTTACAGTTAAGGTTTCACTATCGCGATTAATTAAATGCAGTTATGATCTCCTAAGCAAATAGTAACTTAAAGTGAAATTGGTTTAGTTGAAAGGTTCTAATTACAAAAACGTATTGTAAAACGTCATATTCACAGTTACAAATTATCTTGTTGTAATGTTGATTCAGTTAATTTAAAGAAACAAAGTTTGTGTTCACTATTTCATGAGTTCTAATGCTCTTCTGTAATTCCACTGTCAGGCAAATCAATGTTGATTTAACCCTTCCGAGTTGAATTTATCTAACACTTCTCAGCCTATTTAGATAATGATCAATTATGTTCTCTCGAACGCAAAGTATTAACAAGATTGAACCTCTCCTACATTTGTATAATGTTAAAAATCTCTTCTCTAAAAGTCCAAATTTAACTCTAATTTTTTAACTTAGTCCAACATTTTCCTAATTGATGTTTTTCTCTCGCACAAACACAAAATACAGGCTTGTCTTATTCGTGCACTAAATATACTAAAATTTTATTGAAAGGTGTAATCTGCATGTTGTAAACAAAGATCACCTTCTACTCGTTTTATAGAATCGCAACTAGAATATAGTCATAGATTCCACAACCCCAATTGTGGTACTTAACCTCTCATGTTTTAACGTAAAGAATCAATAATAGAATATCAAAATCTGTTAAGAACCACTTGTGAAAATTGATCGGTGAACGACAATTACTTTAGTAAACTAATAGTCTGAAATTGATAACAAGAATTGGAAAATCCAAAAATGCAAAAACTAAACATGATATTGTGTTCTCCTTCACAAAACTTAAGATAGTCGATAATAATTAAAAAATGAACTAAAGTACTTCAAAATAGAATGTTAGACATGAGTCATATTTGAACTAGGATACGGAGATCTTCATTGAGGAGGTCAAAAAGGTATTTTATTGTATGTATGTTTCTTATATTGAGAGAATTAAGCTAGATTATCAATTAAAGAGTGTTGTTGGGACTTTGTTTAATCAGTGGAAAGAGGGTAGAGATTATAATGCATCACCTACGAGTAAGGCGTGTTATGATGAGGCCTTCTTGGTCCATTTCTTCCCCAGTAAAATGAAAGTGGCTAAGGTAGGAGAATTTCTTACCCTTAAGACAGATTCTCTGAGTGTTCATTCATGTGTGCTGAAATTCACAAAACAATCCTGATATGTTCCGGAGATGGTTGCAGACATGAGGAGTAGACTACGCTTAGTTGTTGCTGGATTATCTCATATTTCCAGTATATAAGGTAGGGATGCGATGTTGATCTGTGACATGGATATATCGCGGTTGATGGTTTATGTGCATCAGTTTGAGGAAGAAAAGTTGAGGGATGGAGAAGTGTTTAAGAAAAAGAGGGCAATGATAGTGAATGAGTCCGGGCAATAGAAGAGTAATGCAAACCGGTGATCTTTTCAAGAGAAACAAAATGGACCTGCTCAATTATCTGCGAGTTCACTTGCACCTAAGAATAAAGGTAGGTTACATAATTAGATCTGCAAAGCTAAACTTGCTTATTATTAAGGTAAAATGGCACAAGTGGGTAGTAAGCCTCCTGCATGAGCCAAGTCTGGTAGGAACCACTCAGGTACTTGTCATGAGGGACCAGTGATTGTTTCAACTGTGATTAGAATGGGAATTTCATATGAGCGTGTCCAGTGAACAAGTAGGGACATGGTAATGTTTCAATAGAGCCACTCTTCTTCAGTTGCTCCACCATACATATATACACCTAGAGGGTTTACTACCGGTACTGGAGAGCGAACAAAATTCCTGTATGCTATCAATAGTCACAAGAAAAAAGAGTAGTTTCCAGATGTTGTCACTGGAATTCGCCAAGTCTTTGACTTTACTGTTTATGCTTTGCTAGTTCCAAGAATAAGTTTATCCTTTATAACTCCTTATGTTGATTAAATTTTGATGTTATCCTTGAGCCACTTAGTAAACCATTTAGTGTTTCTACACTTGTTGGTGACTCTACTCTAGTAAAGAGAGTCTATCATTATTGTCCCATTTTCTTCAATCACAAATGTACCATATCTGATTTAATTGAGTAAGACATGGTTGATTTCGAGGTCATTCGTGGTATGGACCGACTTCATTCCTTTTATGCCCAAGTTGGTTGTAGAACTCGATTTTAATGTTTTAGTTTTCAAATGAGCAAGCCTTAGAGTGGAAAAGCAGTAGCAGTGCCTAAGGATCGTCCTATTTCATACATTAAGGTTAGGAAGTTAGTTTTTAAGCGGTGTGTCTACCATTTAGTTCAATTTAATGACTCTACTGTTGAGATACCTTTAATTCAATAAGTTTGAGTAGTAAAAAAGTTTCTAGAAGTCTTTCAAGATGATTTACTCGGAGTCCCATTTAAGAGATATTGATATAGATATTCTTTCAGATACTCTTCCTATATCTATTCTGCCATATAGAATTGCCCCAATAGAGTTTAAAGAGCTTAATGAGCAATAGAAAGACCTATTTGAGAATGGTTTTATTCGATAAAGTGTATCACCTTAGGGCGCTCCAGTTTCATTTATGTGGAAGAAAGATAAATCCCTTAAGATGTATATAGATTACCGTTAATTGAACAAGGTTATTATCACTAACAAGTAACCTGTTCCTAGGATTGATGATTTATTCGATCAACTCTAGGATGCCACCTATTTTTGAATACAAACCTCTAGTCTGGCCCGGTGGTTATGATTTGAAAATAGAACTTCTGGAATTAATGTGGGAGAAGATTAATATGTACTTCATCACACGCTTGCTAAGGTATCGCAGGCAGCATGATTTTATTTAGGGGTTGTCTATAGAATGACTAAGTCAGCCTATTTTCTGCCGGTAAAACTACTCAATCAGCAAAAAATTATGCCAGGTTATATATTTTGAAGGTGGCAAGACTTCATAGAGTCTCGGTCTCCATTATTTATGATAAAGGTGCACAATTGTAGAAACCTTTTCAGAAAGGCTTGGGTTAAAGACTGGAGAGCGAGTAGAGCACACTATTCAGACCTTGGAGGATAAGTTAAGGGAGTGTGTGATAAATATCAAAGAGAATTGGGCTTATCACCTAGATCTTATTGAGTTCTCGTACAATAATAGGTACCACTCTAGCATCCAAATGGCTCCGTATAAAGCTCTTTATGGGAGAAGATGCAGATCTTCTATTGGATGGTGTGAAGTTATTGAAGCAAGGTTGATAGGACTAAATTTAGTTCATAAAGGTATAGAGAAGGTGAAGTGATTCAAAAGAGGTTGAAAATGGCACATACTCGTCAGAAATCCTACACTGATTGTAGGAGAAGGAAGTTAGACTTTGAAGTACATGATTGGGTTTACTTAAATATTCCACCCATGATGTCATGAGGTTTAGTAAGAAGGGGAAGCTTAGTCCCTAGAATATTGGACCTTCAAGAATATCCAAGATAATTGACAAGGTAACTTATAATTTAGAGATACTAGAAGAGTTAGGAGCGGTTCATCCGGTGTTTCACATCTCCATGTTAATGAAATGCATGGTGATCCATCATTTGATCATACCAACTAAAAATATTGAGAGCAAGTATATCTTATCTGATGAGGAGATTCTTGTTCAGATTCTAGATCGCCAAGTTCACAAATTGGAATATAAGATGTAGCATTAGTCAAAGTGCTTTGGAGGAACCAATTCATTAAAGAAGCTAACTCGTAAGATGAGGAGGATATGAATAAGAGATATCCACATCTCCTGTAATTCGGAGAAAGTGCAGACCAAGGTACTAATTCTTCTCTTAGTATTCTTCAAATCGTGAGTAGGGATGTTTTTTGTTGTCATTTGCTTGTTGGGTGTATGAACTTGATGTAACAACACTTAGCCTAGTAAGATTAATCTCAATCAAGGACGAATGTTTCCAAGGGGGAGATATTGTAACATCTGATATTTCAAAATAGGAAGGAAGACGCTAAAAACTTGAAATAGGAATTTTGGAAATAATTAAAAAATTTAAAATTTACTGAAGTTAAAAAATGTGGCTTCGTTAATTTCAAACGATTATAGCTTATATCTTATAATGAGTTAGGTGAACTTATAGATATGCCTCGATAGCCTTTGAAATTATCTTTCCAATGCCGGCACATTTGTGTGATTTCTAGTTCGTATGAGGAAGTTATGCTCTTAGGAAGTTGGGCTCTTAATTAAGGAAAGTCTAAATCCGGATTTTAGAAGGGTAATCTAGTTTTTTCCTTAACTAATTATTCTAATTCTTTTTCAGGAGTTTGATAAGGGCAAAGTCAGAATTCAGTCATTTTAGAAAAGGAAAATCCACACCAGGTCTTGGAGTACGAAAAAAAGAGAAGGAAGGAGAAGAACATTCAAGTAACCATTCAATATTCGTTGAGATTTACTTGGGGATTTCATTGGAGTGATCCCTACAAAGGTATGTGAGATCAGATAGCATTGGGTTAGTTCACCAACGTGTCAATCATCATTTATTTCAGCAAATTTAAGGACTTTAAAGCATAGAAATGGAGTTCTTGATGGGTTTGTTGTAGTTATGTTAAAGTATAGTCTCGTTGAAATTATTGGGATATATTCGGATCCATGAATTTTTATTTATTTTGAGTAGAATCTGATGTACTTTTAACATATAATCAATTATGAGTATTTGGGGAAATATCCCATGGTGTTTAGAGGGTTTAGGGCTGAAAAATTAAAAAAAGAAATTTTGTCGGGCCAATTTAGGCAGCTGGTGCGCGTTGCGGAGCTGGTTCCCAATATTGGGAAATTTGTTTTGCATCACAGAGCAGTCATGAGTGTTCTGCCTCAAAAGCCATCTCCAAAACTAAAATTTTAAATGACCTTCTCGTCGCAGAGCTATTCACCAAATTCGATTTTTTAAAATCAGTTTCTCATGTTTAGCTACCTTAAGTCATTCCTAAACAATATCATGAGATCCTTCCAATTATAAATCACGATACTTGAATCTATAATTCAATTCATGAACTGTTAAGAGTCAAGTGAAGAAGTTAAGAGTCAAGTCAAGAAGTCAAGAGTTAAATAAAGATAAGTTCTTAAAGTTCACCAACGTGCCAATCATCATTTATTTCAGCAAATTTAAGGTCTTGAAAGCATAGAAATGGAGTTCTTGATGGGTTTGTTGTAGTTATGTTAAAGTATAGTCTCGTTGAAATTATTGGGATATTGTTTTATTCGGATCCATGAATTTTGATTTATTTTGAGTAGAATCTGATGTACTTTGAACATATAATCAATTCTGAGTGTTTGGGGAAATATCCCATGGTCTTTAGAGGGTTTAGAGCTGTCAAATGAAAAAAAAATGATATTTTGTCGGGCAAATTTAGGCAGCTGGTGCGCGTCGTGGAGATGGTTCCCAATATTGGGAATTTGGTTTTGCATCACAGAGCAGTCATGAGTGTTCTGCCTCAGAAGCCATTTCCAAAACTAAAATTTTAAATGACCTTCTCGTCGCAGAGCTATTCACCAAATTCCATTTTTTAAAATCATTTTCTCATGTTTAGATACCTTAAGTCATTCCTAAACAATATCATGAGTTACTTCCAATCATAAATCACGATCCTTGAATCTATAATTCAATTCATGAACCGCTAATAGTCAAGTGAAGAAGTTAAGAGTCAAGTCAAGAAGTCAAGAGTTAAATAAAGATAAGTTCTTAATGTTTTTAAAATTCTTCCACAAATGTTTTAACCTTTTTTTAAAACTTATGTTTCAGAGTTAATCAAAGAGTTCAGATTTAAAGTTCATTTCTACAAAGAATTATATTGGATTTAAGTATTTCGAAGAGGTTTCAAAATGTTTTCACATTTAAGTAATAACGAAATATGAGATTTCCATAGTCTTTCATCTAGTTTTCTATTAAAACAATATACACTTCCATAATAAAGCAAGAGGGAAATCTTTGATTTCCAATGTAGCCTTTGAGCTACGTTTTTTAGGACTAATCCCAAATCAAATAAGAAAGTATGTTTTTATAACATAAGAGATAATATAATAATATTTTGGAGAGTAGTATTAAGCACCGATATGGGGAGAGTTCACACAACTCACAAACCCCATAAACCATGTAGCCACCATGGGTAGAAAAGAGTAAAATTTTAGAGATGATTCCTTTAGTGATTTTTCGCATCGACTAATGGATCAAATTCGTAGTTCAGGTTCTACACTAATGGCAAGGTGTAGGAAGACCCTGTTAGCGTGACGCAAAATGTTGTATCATCACTATAGCTCTTAAGAGATAATTGTTAGTTATAGAAAATCCTACAGAAGTTGGTTGTATTTATATACACAATTTATTTGTATTTTTACATATATATAAGATTTATATTGTATCTTTGGATACATACATAGTTGACATCATTTTTGAAACAACTATTCTTTAAGTTGCACCTGTTTTAAATTACTTTGTATTGAAATGAGTTCAATCATTATAGTTGAGATGAGCCAGGTTATCTCTTCAGATTTCCTTTCAAGACTATGTTAGTGTTTTAGCATTCCAACTTGCATACTCATACATTCAATCTACTGATGCTTGTTGGCCTACTTCTTATTATGATATAGTCGCAGGTAATTAGGATTGGCATTCGACCCACAGTTGATCGACTGAGCAGTTCAGAGTCAGTTGGTTAGCCTCCTTGCATTCCTAATGATATCTTTTAACTTTCTAGTTTTTAGTTGTTAGGATGATTAACGAAACATCCCTCTTTGTTTTATAGACTTCATAGACAAATAGTATTAGTGATTTAGTATTTTCATTGTTATTTCCTATGATAAGACTGAGTTGCCATTTTGGCTAAGTTGAATGTTTTATATTTAAAAATATTCTAAATTCTGTTTTAAACAGTTGACTAAGTGCATTTGAATCTTTATATTAATGTTTATGTCTTCTACAGAGTAAGTAAGTCTGACCAAGGCTTCGCATGGGACGAACAATTTTCATCGAGTTCCAGTCCAGCACAGGGTGTATGCTCGGGGCGTAATAAGATTAGTCGCACATAACCTAGGATGTAGTAGTCTAGTCCTAGTAAGGCTCTAACTCTAACTCATCATTTTGCTTCGATGGAACTATTTCTTCGACATGTTTCATAAATCTTCAAGCTTCTTTCAACAAATATCACAAACAACATACTAATGTAATCATGCTTTTGAATTAACCAACTCAATGTGTAGTTTTAGAATTCATCCTAGTTTGTCGAAAAACAACGTATAGAATGTCAATCGATATTGTTTCATTAACAATTATTAAAGGCACTATGAAAAAACATTAATGGTCAAAGTTTCTTCATACCCCAAATAGTTACTTAATTGAAAGAATATAGAGAATTATCTTTATATAAAATATAAAATTAAATCTATCCCGCATTTTGTTAAGAATGTATTCAAAAGCAGAATAATTTTTTTCACAATTATATATTTCACATATATCTTACAAGGTGAAACAAATAATAATTATTATAATTCATAATTCTCAAAAAGACAATTTAGCATATGATTAATATTTCTTTCCCGCATTTACTAGTTTTTATTAAATTTCTATACATTTCATACTTTATTGGGAAATAATATATTATATACTCTCGACTAGTTCATTGTTTTCTATCAAATCCTATTAAATTTTATAATTTGTAGAGTATTTTCTACCACACTTGTTCATGTGATTTTATTTTTATTTAAATGATATTAGAAGAGATACTCTCTCATTTTTCTTTAAATTTTAAAATTTCGGTTAATAGATTTGATTTTTGGGTTTTAAGTACTTTAATTCAATTAAACGGAAAATCGAAATTTAACTACACTAATTTTACATTTTACCTTTAAAACCTAATATTTGTTAAATATGCCCAATTCAAATTCTAAAATACGGCCCATACACATAGACCCAATTCAAAACTCAAGGCTAAAATAGTGAAATTTGAAGGAATTGAAAAATGTATCATTATATTTTGTTGGTTAAATTTGATTAAATCATAAATCAAATCGAAAATGTGAAAATCAAAATGAACTGCATTTATTTCAATTTGTCTTTGGTTTAACATTTCACCAAATCAAAAATTGAGGAAGCGAATAGAGATTCACAAACCGAACCGTACAAACTGAACACCCAACCCTATTGACTGTACATTACTATTTATGTATCATGACCTTAAAATTATATATTATTATTTATGTATCTTATTCTAATTGAAAAACATTTGACTTTAGAAGAAATTTATCACACATGTAATCATTCTAAGTAACATTTTTTGTGATTGCTAGATAACACTATGGTTAGTTGACAAGTATCTAATACATACAATAAAGTTTGAAATTTGTTGAATTTGATATGAATGTGTTAATAAAGTGGTGCAACTACGTCTTAAATGTTACTCGAATGACTGGAGATAAGTAATAACATTTAATACATAGTCAATTTGAAAATTTGACATGAATATGTATCATATATTAAATAATTATGAATATGATAGATGCTGACTTAATTAGTTATACAACAATGTTTCATATAAATAATAACCTGTCATATATAAAGATGTTCTATACATCAAAAAGTTATGTATCATATACATAATTATGAATATGATGAAAAATGATATGTTATAAAACATTAGTGTGACAATAATATTTGATAATGTCTATCATTCTAGTTGAATAAGTACGGGTGTATATATCTGGTAGAAAAACATAACGAAATTTTGTTAAGTTATGTATCAATACATATTTATAAACATGATATATACTAATTTGTGTTTTAATAAATTTTGATTATGAATCAAAACTAATATTTATACAAGATGAAATTATAATGTATCATAAAGTTGAAACACAGGAATTATACATAAATTTACGAATCAAAATCAACTAGATAAAATAAAAATATGAACCTTGGATGCAAAAGAGTATTTAGTAACATGTTCTAATTTTCTCCCTTTTTTGTATCAGAAAAAAATGAATAACATAAAATTGAAAAACAAATGTACCGTGAGGAGAGATATGAGAGATCCAACTTTCCTACGTTTTTTTGGGGGTGGGGTGGTGGTGGGGGTACACAATCAGTTTAGAAGATGAAGGTATATCATTCTTTGACTTTGAGTTCTCAAAATTATGATTTCTCACTGATAATGGAACATGCAATTGTTTGAATCTATTTTCATCCCAATCATCATCTCAAAATCATAAATACGATCAATTAAGGTGAGAATAACTGGGTAATTTAAATACTAAAATAAGGAGCATCATTCATATGTATTACAAATTTGAAGATGCAAAATGAAAACAAAAAGTTAGAAAGAAATGATGAACTGTAAGTTCGAGAGGAAGAAAAACTTCATACTGAGAAATTTGCAATCGATTGAGTGGTGACGAAAAAAATTGAAACTCAAAAGTGTACTTAAGAAAATAATTGTTGAGATCGAGGGAGTGAAGTTTGAAGGAGTGAAATAGGAAGAAACAAATTACATTTGTGAATTAAGAAGCTATGTATCGTTTAATACCCCTAAAATACTAGACCAACATTGGCATGTTGATGCACCATTTTTTATTAAGTAGAATATGTATTAATCCTATATTGGGAACATGAAATTTTGAGATATTTGAAATCTTGCTTAATATAATTGTGATCGTAATTTAAGGAACTGTAAAGGGGTATTTACGTAATATTCTAGTTAAAATTATGTATAACTTGAAGCGGGGTGAGGTCAATACATATAAGTATATATGTATGCATTTTGGGCATCCACCTTTGAAGTATATGTGTACATCTGATATGGATCACCTTCTAGCTATATATTGTCACAATTCCTTTGATTAATGGGTCGGTGTTTCACCACTAGTGCCCTCCCAAATACAGCTCAGAAAAATTGGCTAAGTCTCGACCCATGGACAAACCTACATTCTGTAAATCAAACAACAATCCTTGGTCTTTGTCAGTGGATCAAGACCTCATTACCCAGCCTCTGATAGGAACAACGATTGACTAGTACAGTCCGTAGATTGACCTATGGACTGTAGGTGAAGGTTAGCTTTTAGTTAGGGGGAAATTGCATATTAGGTCAAATTCAAATTATTATAACTCTTAGCAAAAAATCAATTAAGTGTCCTATGACCAATCATATGATACATAATTTCATCATCTTTCCAAGGCCACTATATTTTCTAAACTCCGACCTTCGAGTAAAACGTTATGCATTTTTTAGTGAAGGCATGTCGAGCAAACTAAAATGACAGACCGTCAATTGAACAACGACCAGTCAGTCAAGGTCGGCGATTACTCCAACAACAATTATTTAAGGGGTCTTTTAGTCTTTTTGTAGTTCATTTAACCCCTAAGATACATCATTTAAACCCAAAATCATGAGATTTTACTCAGCTTAAGCCTCAAGTTATAACTAAAATTAACCTAAGTGAAATCCTTAATCAAAACATAGAAAATTAGAAGCAAGAGAGCATAAAAAGGTCAAGAACCCTAGTTTAGGAAGGCAACAATGTTCCATCAGTTCCAGCCCCAAAATCAAAAGATTTGTCTATGTATTTCATCACCATGTATATGGTATTTCACTACTGGATCCTTTCACCCATTAGATCCCTAGATATCAAAATTTTCTTGATTCTCTTATCATGATTAGACCTAGTGTTTCTAAGAACTTCATTAAATTATCATGAATTAGCTACTTATATGTTCCAAAATAGATCACTATGTTAATATTCAGTTTACCCATGAATTTCACAATCATAGCTCTGTATGTCTTTAGTTCTTGAATTACACATGTCAGGTAAGATATTTTAGTTATTAAGTCATACATGCCTTATTTATTAATGCATTATTACCAAATTAATTGTTGCATTCTCAGTTTGAGATATCCACTATTTACAGAAACTCTGTCATAATAAGTTAACTACTTAATTAGTTGGGAGTAGTATAATACCAAGTTGGAATAGGGTTTAACGTACCCAAATAGTCCCAAAACAACTACCCAGGTAGGTTGTAAAATCCCTCTGTAGGCATTAGTTTAGTGATTATACCAGCATTCCTTTATAACTCTAGTAGGGTAATTTGGGTCCTCTCAATGGGACATATACATCGGTCTTCACACTTAGCTCATGTGGTTTCATTATCGTTTATTAGTAGCTCCCATAGTTTAGTCAGACTCTATTGCTTTGGTCATATTTATAGTTCAGTTAGTATTCAGTCTCAAAATGTTATAAATTTTGTCATTGCATCTAGTTAGCTTAGAATTCAGTACATCCTGTTCAGAATATTAACTTGCTTTTGTATTTGTTCAATTATGTAGGTTTAGGTTCTAATCTTCAAGATCATGCTTAGATTAGTTCCTGGTCTCCAGTCTAGTAGAATCAATGGTGATTCCTCATTCTTCGAGGAAAATAGGCATGAGTTTATTTATATATCTTTAGTCCTTTAGTTTCAGTTTTGGTTAGACATAGTTGGGGCCTGTCCAAACATTTCTAGTCAGTTAGAGGCTATTTTAAGACATGGTTAGATTGGACATAGAGTCGAGGTAATATGTTCTTTGTAGTAAGCTCATAAGTATTTCATTTATCTTAGTTATACTATATGGTTATTCCCTATCTTTTCACTATAAATGCGATTTAGCTTCTGCATAAGTTTTTTTCTTTAGTATTCTCAGCATCCAGATTATGCTTATTCAATACCTTATCTCAAGTTGAGAAAAATCAGTGGTGAGTCCTCATTCTTCAAGGACAAGGGTCAGGAGTTTATTTGTGTATTTATAGTCACTTAGGTTCAGTTATTGTTAGACTTAGATAGGGCCTGTCCCAACATTTATAGTAAGTTAGAGGTTACTTTCAAACATAGTTAGGTTCAGCATAGGGTTGAGTTAGTATGTTCTTTGTATTAAGCTTAGTAGTATTTCATTTATCTCAGTTATAGTATATGGGTATATCCCATCTATTCATTTTAATTATAATTTACCTTCTTCATCAGTTTTTTTCTTTACTATGCACATGATCATGCCAGCAGGGTTAGATTGGGATCACTTGTGGTTCTAGGACACGTGTCCTCTTCTGAGGGGTAGCTCGAGGTGTGAAACTAATTTAGCTATTATGGATACGAAATTAGAGACGCAACATAGGAAAAGTTCTGTCCAGATTTCATATTTAGAAATCATGTATGGACAAGTGTTAGTGTTGCGATGATAATCTTTTGTACAAAATATATTTTGCGGTGATCCTTGATTCTTTTCAAACATAAGAGATGTAACTAAAACATGAAAGGTATACAATTGATTTTTTTTTGTTTCCTTTTCAAATCTAGGTTGCAATATGAGGTACTAGGCTGGCCAGAATTACTATTTTGGGAGCATGGTTGTGTTTGCACAGGATAACATTACTTGTGATGATAATTCTGTTTTACTTCAACATTATTGAGATACTAGGAATTAAATAAGTTATTTAATTGTATTTTTAAGGTTGTATATAGTCGTGAACTAGTGGACAACCTTTATAGGTTGGTTCGTCTACGGTTTGAACTCGCGAAGTTATTTTGGACTTTTTCTATGATAAAGCATTTATGTTTGTGTGTAAACTTGTATTTGTACTCTTTTTACCTGCTTGTATATCTTAATATTATTCTTGGTGTCTTGGTTACCTCTTGTCACTTTGCATTGTTGTGTTTGTATCTTTTATGTCGTTAAAGACACTTGTGTAACTCGCGCACTTATTGTCAGGACCCGGATTATGGAATCCGGATCGTAACCGGCGTTGTTGACCTCGCAGAGTTCGCAGACAAGCCTCATCTTGTATTCATCACATTCATCAAGTTAAATTTGCGGAAAATTTAAAATTGTTTATATGTATGAAGTATACATAGACTTCATATAATTATTAACTAGATACATCATATACTAAGCTCAACATAAGAGAACAACCATCTAACATTAAAAAACAATTCAAAATTGAAGATGAATAGATCATAAATAATTTCCAAACATGGCCTTATTACAATGCTTCGAAATGAAGGTGCAAAAGAAACGCTAGGGACAACATCTAACGGCTATGTCTAAAACTAAGGGTAGACTACATTTTTAGCATCCTCAAAATCATGAGGACCTACCAAATGGTTTGGAGAAAAGCTGAAGTCCAAACCGCTGCAAGTGTCGTCAACCTGTACTCTGACCTGCACCTATAAAAATAGTAAATAGTAGGGATTAGTACACCACTTGTACAAAGTATGTGTGTATGAACACATACACACAAGGCTATGCATGATCAAAGAAAGCTCTTCCTAAACGACAGGTTATTTCTGAAAAGCATAGTGACTAGACTTTCCGAAATTGTTAGATGTGAATTCTGGTATTAATATGATGTATTTTAATGCATTCAAAGCACATAACTAATTTTATATATGATTAAAAATCATTAGAATCATCCTAATAATTTTAGAACAACTCGGGCGAAGATTTGAGATTTGGATCCTCTTAGGACGAGAGCTCCTCTTTGTACACTTAGATTATTTTTCAGTCATCTTCTTCATCTTGTTTTGTAGTTCAATAATTCTTTTGGTCCTATGTTTTACTTACAAGTGCAATGATTAATTGTAGTCGCATACCCACAATGAATCGATGTAACTAATCAAAGGACTATGGAATGATTTCCCCACCTTATAGTGAGTCATTTTTTACATTATATATTCATTACCTTTCATAAGCAATTCTCTATTGATCATGCCATTGATTTCATTACTTTGATATTTTATATATAATACATTTCATATACACGAGTCTTTGGAATCGTTGAGGTAGCATAAGACATCTCCAGTGAGGGCCCAACACATAGGACCTCAACCCGAGGGCCTTATTTAGCAAACACAGAGTCTGCTTCATTCGTTCATTCATACTTAACATTATTCATTTCATTCATTAGTAGAATGATGTAAGCACCATCTATACCTAGGATGAAGTTTAAGACTCTCATCAGGATCATGAAGTACAATAACCAAGAATGACCTAATGTCATTACTTTAATCTTATCTCCCCTCCTTATTGTCTTGCAGAAACACCCTCGGTATCGTTCATTTCATTATATTTTATGCATTGAGGAACTCCAAACTTAATAAACATAGATGTGAATTGTCCTTACATAACATCTTTGGTTTTAATGAGACTTGTCTCACACATTCTAACACAATCATTCGTGAGTGTTTTTAACATAGTAGCTTAGGTTTAAGTGAGGCTTGTCTCACTTCTCTTAAAACCTCATTCTTGCCACTTACTTAACATAGACATCTTTAGTTATGTTATTACTCACTTTACTTGCTTACTGTTGTTTGATAGCTTCATATCATCGTTTATGAACGATGAGAATTTCACTCAAAGAATTACATATGTTCATAGTTCATTTGGTTAGGGCATGTTGGAACTTGCCCCAATGATTGGCATGCCATTGGATATGGATTCATTGAATTACCTTAGATGTTCTTATATTGTCATTTCAATACTTTGGCTATATATGATTGGCACAAAATTAGTATTGGCACAAGCCAAAGTTACACTCATTCATGTTTAGTTTGGTATACCTTATCCATTAGATAATATTTTAATTATTTAAAGATAACATTATATCAAATTTTATTCATCACTCTTAGACGATGTATTGGTAGCCATTTTATTGGCATAAGGCAGGCAATTCATTCAAGTATGATTTCATGGAATCATCAACCAATTCTATTACATATTGTGAAAATAATGTTGTAGACAAATTTATTGGCATAAGCCAAACATTCACTACACTTTAACTTTTAATCATTGATTAACGTACAAGAACAATTCAATGCTTGGTTTATCCAAGCTATGAAGTTATTTTGGCAATATACATTCATGAACTAGCTTTCATTCTTAATGAATGTTATAACTACTTATTCAATCCTATTACGTTCACAAGTTCGTGTGGATATGATATGTTGGGATTGTCCCATTGATTGGCATACCCTATGTTTTGAGTTCATTGATGTAGAGAATGGTATCACTTTGTTATTATAACTTCTTACATTTTGGGAGATAATATTTTGGACATAATTTTGCTAGCCAATTTGTTTGCATAAACCAAACTTTCACATGTGGTGGTCATTTAAACTTAATTTGTTGTAAGTCAATCTTTTTACATTCAATTAACTTATAATTATCATTGAATGAACATCCTATAACAGTAGACTCAACTTCATAAAAAACTCACAACAACTTCATATTTATCGAACACAAAACTAAGCATTATGTCATTCCTTAATCTGTGTAACTAATCACTCAATCATTCGAAATCCAATCTATAGACCTTATTAATCATTAATAAATCAAAAACTTATAAAATAAGTCAGAACCACATACCAAAAATATGTTCAAGATTACATCTATTAACTTAATGAATCGAAAACTAGGATAACTTGGGAGATGGACGTTCAACAATATCATTGGGAAACAACCCTAGTTTCGAAATTTATGAGTTTGAAACTTTTGAAAAGCCTCTTGGAGAAAGAATTCCATTACATAAAACCCATACTTTAAGTATAACTTAATCTACGAATACCATCTTGAACGAAAACTTATAGAAACCTTAAAATCACCTAGAAGAATCAATGCAATTTTTTTTTCCTCGCTTGCTTACTATTTTGCTTCCTTTTTTATACTATGAGTTTTAACATTATTTTTAGGTTTAAGAAATTATCTTGAATTATAAAACTTAGTTTTAATAAGTTAATTTAATAAACTAATTAACCAATTACCAAAACGCCCCTCCTAAGTTGACTAAACATAGGAGAACATAACACTTAGTAAAATCTGGAAATTGGTTTTTACTATCATTATTGTTAATATTTTGAATTTATATTAAACAATTAAATCCTTAATTTAATTAATTTAGGTACCTAGGGTAAGTACTAAAATACCGTTAAGTCACTGGAACTCAAATTAACCCTTTTGGACCATCCTAGGTTAAGTACTAGGATGTTTATTGAGTTGTACTAGGTTAGTGTAAGAATTTCATTTTGATCATTTAAACTAATTAATTAAATTGGTAATTTACTTAATTAGGTGAGATAAGGTAATTACTAAATTACACTTAAGTCGTTAGGACCATAACCAACAATTTGAACCATCCTAGGTTAGGTACTAGGTTGTCTTTTTCTTTTAACCGAAATCTAGAAATTGCTTTGTAATTTCAGTTTTGCTCCTTTAAATTAATTAATTAAGTTTCTAAATTAATTGACTAAGTATCATAGGATAATAATAAAAGTATCCCTAGGTTTTTAGGACCTTTAATAACTCTTTGGACAATCCTAGGTATGGTACTAGATTGTACCTTTCCTGTCTTAACTTGAATCTGAAAATTTCCTTTTTAGTTTCGGTTTTAGCATTTTTTTATTAATTAATTAATTTTATAAATTAATTATTAGGGAACCTATAGGAATTAATAAAGTACCCCTAAATTGTTAGGACCATAACTAACCTTTTGGATAATCCTAGGTTAGGTACTAGGTTGTCTCTTTAAGTAGTACTATGTTAGTGTCAACCCGGTTTTGGTCCTAGGTTGTCGGGTGCACTAATGGGTTCAATTTGTTATGTAGTAGGTTATTTACTTATTTAGGGCGGTAGGTTAGAGTGTAGAATAAATAGAAAGGTTAGGCCCCACTAGGAGTGGTCTCGTGTGCACGTTTTTTCCCCTAACTACCCTAAATGAATTCGGTTAGGGTGGTCCCCTCCTTTGGAAAATTGTTCACATGTATTGCACATTGGTTAGTTGCCCTTTCCTAACTAACTATTATTTATGTTTCATTCGGGAATGTTTACTTATTGTCCCAAGGATCCTCACTATGTCCTTGGGCACTGTTTAATCTATATGATCATTTTTAATGATCATGTGCTATGGTACTAGGCTTGACACTTAGATGCCTAGTACTTTGTGTGCAAATAATAGAAAATATATTTTTTTAGCTTAGGGTATTCATTGCAGGTACATTTCTTAAACAAGATAAATAATATTAGAAAATTGGCTAACACCCTTTAAGACAATATTTTCTAATATGACCAATGTTTTACTTATTTGGTATATAGAAATTGGCTAATAACCCTTAGCCAATTTTATATACTATGCCCAATATTCTCAATATTGGGCATTGGAATGGCTATATATCCCCAATACGCATTCTTAAAAACCTATTGGGCTCTTCACTAGACATGTAATTTTCCGGAATGTTACACTTATACGAATTGTTTGATCACTTAGCACTCTTGTTGGGACCTAGTCCTTCTTCTGGCTGTGACTTTTTCACAATTTACATGCCTCCTGATTTAGATCATTTTCCATCTAGACTCTGGATTATTAGTCTGTCTTACAAATGGAAATTTTCCATTTTAAGTACAAACTGTAAAGCCACTTTTAATATGGTTCATGGTTCACTTGATTATTGAGATTTGACCCTCTTGATACAGGGCGTCTTCCTTCTTGATATATGCTCCTGCTTGACGATATGATGTATATATTGGGCGAGGCTTGTTATTGGAACTCTTGGAAAATCGTGCCTATGAGTGTTCGTCATTTGATCTTTTAAATATCGAACTTGATACTCTTATCATAATATTTAAATGGTATGTGTATACCCTTCGTTATACTTTTAGGACGTCAGTACCCTTGTCATCAAAATTTTGGAGCATATATACCCTTTTAGTTAATGTTGGTACACAATTTTCTAACATAACCACTCACATGATTTTTGTTGAAATTCTGCCCAAAATTGAAAGAATCTACTAGGATTAATCTGGAAACCCGTTCAAATACATTATACCCTTGACCCAATAATATTAACCCTAATCACCAAATCAATTCACTTGAAGTCAAAAAACAAAGGTGGCAAACGTAGTTCCGCCATTGTACGACACTTAAGATGCATAATTGTAGGCCGAATCATGATCAGAAGGGCAAAATATTGAAGCACAGGATCAACTAAAGCAACTTCCATCAACGAGAATACAACCATATCTCGATGGTTCATCAATACTAAGTTGATTAATCTAGAGAAATTGGAATCCTTTAGAGAAGAGAGACATGATCGACTTTTTAGCAACCACTATATCATAATGAATGGAAATAATAGTGTGAATGAGCAAAAGAAGAAAGGAAAAGCTCATCAACTTGTCAGTAAGCCATCTACTAGAACAAATTGCTGTTGATTTTTTCTTTGAGGAATAACTCCTTTATGAGTTTGTTTTACATATTCTAAGTTTTTTTAGATAAAATAAAATAAAATTCACCTAATTTAAGATTTAATATCCTACTATGACCCCAAAACTCCTTTTTCTCATTCACCTCTTCTCTCCAAACAAATCTAACCCTACTACTTAACAAAATTCTAATAGTATCAATCTTTGTGTTGTTTGTATGGATCTTTCTGTTCTAGGAGAAAGTTGAGGAGAAATTGGAGAATTTAGTGTTGAAGATGATTTGAGGATTAAGATGGGGAAAGATGTTGTTCAACAAGTGTTTAAATTGCTTAATATTAAATTAAGTTAATTGATTTTGGGGATTTGGTTAATATTTTAGGGTTTATGGGTATTATATATTTTGGTGGCTTTTAAAATAAATTCGAATGTACTTTTTTTTAATTTTGGGCAGAAATTTAACGAATATCTGGTCAGTGGTTAGGATCGAGATACGTGTACCACCGTTAAATTAAAGGGTATATATGCGCAAAATTTTGACGGCAAGGGTATTGACGTCCTGAAAGTATAACGAAGGGTATACATATACCATTTACAATAATTTGAGGGTATATTTGTCCTTTTTCCCTTTATTTATTCTGATTCTGTTGTGCTTCCCATGACTTGAGAAAGGTATCTTGACAATTCTAAGGGCCCCGAACATATAGTTGTTACACCACTAAGAAATATACTTAGTGATAATTGTTTCTATTGTAGGGAATGTTAGACGAAAGATCACATTTTCATAAAAATATCTGTATTTTGTGCAAACCTTGGGACTTGTACATGAGCTATGTGTTGTATATTTATGTGAAACTTTGAGGGCTAATTCGATCATGTCACCATGGTTTGTAATATAAGAATGACTATTTATTTTGTTCTGTTGGGGTGTGTAATCCCAAGTATTGAAATATATTAAATTTACTACTTGAATGGTTGTCTGAAGCATAAACCACCTTATTTGTCTACTCAGAAGTTTGTAATATTTTTTTAATCACTTTTATAGTGTGAGGCGAATATACTCATGAAAATCTCATATTTATTTGCTTTGATTATTTTTGAATAAGTTAAAATTTTGCGCAATATTAATTTGACATCAAATAAATGTAGAAATGGGTAGGATGCACATCCTTAATTATTCCTTTTTTGTTTATGAACCTAGTTTAGCTACTAGATTAAAATCAATATTCCCTTGTTAATAGCTTTGGAATGTCACAAGTATTAAATTAGGTCTCTTCATTAAAGGGTAGTACTTCCGAAAGGGGGTCACTACAAGTGTTGGTATTTGAGCCTAGGTTTCTGGTTCTAGGACTTTTGTTGTGAATTACCGTTAAAGTTGTTTGCTTTCAAAACGGTTCTACTTAAATTTCATTTTCACTTACATTGTTTGCAATATAACTATTCCTTGAAGAGTGCACACACATGATGTAGCTATCCGTAATGCAATGTGATATTCCATTTTGAAGAAATTAAGTTATGACTTCTTTTTCTAATGGACCTATGAAAGTTGCTCGTAAAGGTTCGGGTACCTCTGGTTCCTGACATCATGCACTAGAAGGGGTTGGAGAACATATATCTAATCAGTATGTTCCCCATACTAGTGGGTCTAAAGTTGGAAACCATCAACGTGTAAGAGCTTGTTCACATCCTCACACGAGTTATGGTAATCAATCCATGAATCCTCCTTTCCAACAAAAGGCTAAATTCTTCTACAACATGGCTAAATAGATGTATGATCCCAATGGTTTTAACTATGAGAAAATAAGGAAAATGGGTGGAGTGGAGTTTGAAGATACTTTTGATCCCACTGATGAACAATGGCTTAAGTGCATGGACAGGGTATTTGAGAAGTTAGAGTATTCAGATGTTGCCAAATTTAAGTATTCTATTTAAATACTACAAAAGTATGCTTATGATTTGTGGCTTAGTGTTCCGAATGCCAAGGTAAAACCTCTTGTTCTAACTTGGGATGATTTTCTTAAGAAATTTCGTATGAATTATGTCACATTCGGGAAGTACCCCCTATATATGACCATCGTCATCATCTTCGGAGAGGATTAGGACTAGCCTCTTAGCATTCATCATTATATTCATACGGTGAAAATACTGAAAATTTAAAAATTTTCCTCTACACTACTTCATGAGGTTTACTTAGACCTCTCGCTTACACATAATATATTTATATCGAGTATACATAGACTCTTCGTTTAAGAAGATTACATAGTCTTCTTCTTTTATGGAACACACACACACACACACAAACATATATACATACATATATATATATATATATATATTATTAATAA
>NC_028645.1:66993290-67042105 GCF_001406875.1 Solanum pennellii
TATATATATATATATATATTTATATATATATATATCATAGTCTTAAAAGGGATATCTCATATCAAACAATCTAAATGGAGTCAAACATATGGGAACAAGCCCTTACACAATGTAGATAAGCTACGTAGGGCTTACAACAATATATCGAAACAACATGAATGACATGATCATCGTTAGACTATAAAAAAGAACCATAGCTAGAGTAATAACAACGCATCATCCGCGGACATGAGGACATACACACTTGGAGAGTGATTACAAGCATTCCTTCAAAAGTTGTCACGAACCCTTCAACGAGGGAACCTAAAATGTTTGGGGGGGGGGAATCAGGTTAGCACATCACTTGTACTATGTATAGGACAATATGCACATAGAACATAGAAATCATGCTAAAAAGTGTATTTCATTAGGGCATGCTAATTTACTTTGAAAAGCCTTATGCACATTCAAGAAACAATACAATACAATAGTACATATTCATTAAGTCAAGAACATGACAATACAAAGACTAGTCAAGTCAATATGCATATCAACGTAATTGAGCACATAATCGAGACAACTATATCATCAAGTTATAATGTCGACAAGCATGTATAAGAGTTCATAACATCATAACCAAAGGAAGACCATTACTCATGAACCCTCATTAAGTCCACTAGTGCAATGACTAAGTAAGGACCCATAACGTAACTCAACAAAGCAAACCCAACAAGAACTATAAGTAATGTCCAACTTCACATACTATATAATTAAGAGAAAATATCATCATACTTTAGCAATAGAGACCAAACACATGTTCATAAGTGAAACAAACATCACATAGCGTCATTAACATGTAAGATCATCATATACATATCATTTACATTTATAAGCACAAAAACACAGAAGAACATCCTTCTAAGACTTCCCTCAAGGAGAACTTGTGCAATGTATAGGTAGAGTCCCATAACCCTACCTAGACTAATCTAAACCCATTAGGTCATCCTAGTTAGTGTTCACTTCATTGCTTCATTTTACCTTTTGGGAACATCTTTCCTTCACCGACATAGACAACATGAGCTAATATGGAATCCGGTGTCATGGAACCCTATACCGAAAGAAGGCAGACTACTTGTCAAGGTAGTATAAAAACATGAATGTATCATCTATGTGGAACCACTAGCTAGTATTCCTATGGGGCCAACATAGTTGAAGAACTAAGAAACATAGTTGGAACCCTCTTTATGCTACATGCATTATAGTCTCCAATCTTATGAGTACATTAATAATCCTACCTTCCCTATGTGGGAAGGGACACTCATCATTTCTTGTTCAATTGGTTCTAAGCTAAAGCCCTTTTTAAAATGTCTTTTATTAATAGTCATAACTTAGTTCCGGTCGTAGGGTCTACCAATTATATAGTCATCACCATAGCTCAATATGAATTGCATGAGTATTATCCTTTCATTACAATTTACACATGTGAGGTTAGAATATTTACATAATGACATTATGACAAGGCACATAGGAAAATTAATCACTACCCTCATGTCATTACATCAAAGACAACAACTCACAAGTCATAATTCAAGACATCCCAATTCAATAACACACAAACCTTAATCAATATTATCATAAGTAATAATTCAATATACATCATAATAAAACACGATTACTCATAATTGAAGTAAAAGGATTGAGATCAAAAGTCTTAGCCCAATCTCCTTCAAAAGCCATCATACAAGATTTTACCATCAACCATCCAATATAACCCAGGAATGGGTGTAATATCATCATTCAATAGTAATCAACAAGATTATAAAGTCAATTGAATCACTACACAACAATCGATCACTAGTTCATAGCCTAGGTTTAGGGATTTAGGTCAAATTCATGATGTACTTCATAACCTAGAGTAATTAACCAAAAACTAGCATAATTGAATCATAATAAATCACAATCTAAGTAAAATTATCGAAAGAAACTATAAACAAATCAATTTAGAAGTTCAAATTTTTAATAGAAGAAAACCCACTTGAAACTCTTCTTTTTGAAATCCATTGGAATGAACCCTTTTGGGAAAGGAATCCCAATGGTGAAAGGAATCACATAACTTGTTAATTGATGGAATATGATCAAGAAAACTGCCCTTCTTTCTGCCCTTAGATCATAAACAAGCCTTCAATGGAGTTCTTCTGTTTGGGAGAGAAAAAGAAGAGGGAAGGAAGAACAATTGTGTTTTGGGAATTATTTGAGTTGGGTTTAGTTTAATTACGTTAGGGGGCTTTATATAGGTGAATACAAACTTCATTAGACCTCCCTTAAACCCTAACAAATTCAATAACCATCTAATTAATTAATTTGATTAATTAAAACGTTGCAGCCAAAATAGTGACCTGACCTACGAGACCCCGACCTATGCGTCATAGGTCAGTCTACGGCCACTGTCCCTTCCGTGCTGCACATCCGTCATTTTGGTCAGAGACTTGCCAACATGAACCCTCACGAAATTGACTAAGGGACCATTGACGCCTCTTCGAATGTCCTATGCCTCATTGGCGGGCTACCGTTGATGGCACTGTCTTTTGACATCTTTTAGCCATACAGGAACGGCCCTCCTCAAGGACCCTTTGTTAAGTCCTTGGAGAGTCGTACCCGGACGTTCGACTATAAACAAAATTTAATGTGTGTTAGATAAATTTTCACCAAATTTCATCATTTTTCGATTCTTAAAAACTTTTCAAATCAAGGCACGCTAGAACCTCTTGAACTAGATTCCGGACGTCATGGACGTTCCTTGACATTTTGATTCTAATACTTTTCTAATGACTTATAGACATTATATTTGACCTTAAAACAGTATTACAACTCTTAGACTCTAATGTTAGGCTCTAGATTATACTTTAGACTTTCAGAGTATTACGTTATCCCCCCTTTAGGAATATTCGTCCCGAATGACGTTAAAATTCTTTGAAAGGATGAAATAGAATCAAGAATAGCAGCCCAATCAACAACATATCAAAACATGAGTTACAATTCAAATCAACATCACCTCATGACCTTTTACACAATGCAACCCAAACATCACTTTCAACTCATAAGAGTTCAACATTCATTACATGCTTATTCACTTGTTCCAAAGCTCTTTTCAGCACATATCAACATGGTCAATACAACTTATGAAAAATGTGGTGATAATAAATGCTACATTAACAATATTTAAGGATCAGATTTAACATTCCAACCGCTATTATGGATCAAAGTGTCAAGTTCGAACACAACATTCAGGATTAGAGTGTCATGTTCCGACACATCATTATGGATCTGAGTGTCACTTTTTGACACAGTATTATTGGATTGGAGTGTCACTTTTCAACACAAAATAATTGGATCTGAGTGTGATGCTCCGACATGGTAACATGAAAGGAAAAATATCTTGAATTAACTTAATGTACTCAATTTCAAAGAACCCTTTTTCCAAATAAGTGTTGTGTGGAGTCATGAGTCCACATACGTGTGCTTGATATAGAGATTGATTGTGTACTTACTTTAGGGTTGTTGTTACTGGTTCATGTTGTTTGTTACTTTTCACATGCTAAGTGTTATTATTGATTTTGCATTACTTTTCATTGTATATTAGCTTTATTTTGGATTGGCCAATAATACCTACTCATTACATCTTGCTCCGTACTGAAACGTACAGTTGTTTTCCTTTGTTCCCTTTTATGGAATACAGGGAATGTACTGGAGACATAGACTTGCCCTCAGCCCTAGCTAGTCATCAGCATATCTTGTTCGAGGTTGAGCTACTCATTAAAGATAGTTTAAGACTTTCTCGGTCATGACATGATGTTATTACATTTGAGACATAAACTATTTTCTTAATTTATTTTGGTATATTTAGCATTCTTAGACTATGTATTTGAAGATTATATGTCCTTAATATGTTGACTTTCAGGTTTTGAAAATTACATATAGTAGATTATATATGATTTGTGATTCTTACACTAATAAGATTTTAGCTTCCGCATTATGATTAGTATTTCATAAGTTTAATGATAAATATAAGTTTGGGATGGATTCATTTGTTCTCTCACATAGGAGTTTAAGTGTGGGTTCCACTCATGACTGGTTTTGGGTCGTGACACTAACTCACATTCTATAAAATAGGGGTGAAGTAAATTCAAAACATAACTTTAATATGTTGAAACAAAAAAATGAGTTGTATAATTTTTGACAGAGATTTTTGTACATTTCTGATAGGAGATTTTTTATTTTTATTCATCATCATGAACTGGTGAAAACCTTAATTTTTAACCAATTAAAAGGATTTGAGACCCATATTAGGATTGGCTTGTTGTGGGATCTACTAAATAGAAACCTTCAAGGCCACAATTTATTTGATGGCAAGAGTAATTGTTGGGTTGAAAAAGATGTAATTGAAATTGACTTTTGTAAAGAATTTTGACTTTCCTAAATAGTTGCAAATTTTATGAAGAGTTGACACTTGGATAAAAAGTTATAACTTTTCCGTAAGGTTGTGAATTTTTTGAAGGGCTTAGCGTCTTTCTGATAAGTAACAACAGAAGCCATTCGCACTATCATCTATTCTCTATAAATAGAATGGTTTCTCTTATTTTTCAATAACTAATATTTAAACTTCTTTCTTTTCTACTATATATAGTATTCTAAGTGAATTTTACTGTTGTTGACTGGTTTGCTGACACCGTGGTTTTATGTATTATTAATACGTAACATTATTCTATTATGAGAGGATATATTCCATCAACCTTGAGTACTTGAGGGAACTAATTTTCTTATGGAAACATTTTGCTTTTAGTGGGGTCAAATTTTTTTTTTGAGAAAATATGTTGTTTATTATTTTAAATTTTTTTCAAATTCTGTTTTCTTTACAGGTTTTAAGTTTCTATTTTTAAAAGATTCTTTAAATTTTGTCGTTTCTTACAAAAATCTTCAAAAGCATTTTTTTAAGTATCTTAGTAATATTTTCACACCTAAGGTGGCTTTGAAGTTTAGGTGTTTATGTCAGGCATGTTGCATTATACACCAAACATTCTACTGATCAGCTTTGATGTCTCCTTGGAGTATAGTGTTTTTGTAGCTCATGCCGAAAGTTCTAACATTTATCCTCATCTGAAGCATAACTTCTTCGGATCAAACATTAGCTATCTTGTTTTTGCTGAAGAATATGCCTATGTTTTTGCTTTTCTCCTTTAGCTATTTTTTCCTCCAATATTTTATAGCCAAAATTGTTTGATTTCTACTGTGGAATTCTGACGTTCCTTATTTTTATGGTTTCATTCTTCTATTTAAATCAATAGAGTTAGAGATTTCCAGCTAAATGTTTGCCAAGGAGGAGGTTGGGGAGAGTCTGCGCATGTTGTATATAATGAGAGTGCTTCTAGAATCAGTGAAACAGTGCTTGAAATTTATCCTGTTTATGAGTGTGACTCTGGCGACGGCTTAACATATGCTCCTGTTAGTATTTGTAAAGTTCAGGTACCTTTAGAGATAGATATTTGTATCTTCTGAAGCATTTTTAGGCTCCAAAACGTGTACGAAAAAAATGCTTTTCGAAGTAATATTTTGGTTAAAAAGTATTTTCAGTATGAGTATCCTGACATGTATATGAACCATTTTTTTTCGTCATTTAGTTGGATGATTCCTTCGATGAAGTCGCCAAGCTCAAAAAGTTAGCTTTTTGGTATATAGCATGTAGATATTATTTTGCTTGTTTGCTTCAATTAAAAAAAACACTTAACACATATTTTTATTGACTTGATGCCAAATTTGTTTTCATTCTAATCAGAAATTAATTTTGATTCAGATATGATAGAGAGGACTACATCTTTAGGGATAGAATTGCAGTCTTTACTGTCTTATTTTCCTATAAGAGACATTACTTGTATTGCTGGTAACGAAATTTGTAGCAATATATCAAAAGAAAATCCTTTTCCGGCCATGGTTTGGGATATTTGTTGCAGTGAACCTGGTTTTTCCCGAGGTTATTATTGTATCCTTTTCTTTAGAACTATGATGGGTACATTTTTGTTGATGTGAACCAAAAATAGATGGATACATATGTGGATATGTTTTCTATCTACATTGTGTTATACGAGGTTATATGTCTGGGAAAGTTGGAGGAAGCATCAATTTGGCTGCACAATGTTTATGTCGATATAGTGATTCAAGGATGGACTTTGTTTTACATGCTCTGATGCATATAAAAACCTGCACATCTGTTTCTTCTTTTGATGACATTGAAAAGATTTTGAATGTTGGCATTTGTATTTTGTGTGGCTCACAAAAAAAAAGAGACAAAGAGTTGTTACATCATACTGAATAATTCAAGGCAAAGGTATATCTAATTGATGAATAGTACTTTTTTTCATTATGATTCTATCTGTTTTCCTTTTGAGTTTTATAGTTACAAGAATGATTAATTTAATAATAATATCATCTTACAAAAGCAGTTTGCATTCAAGATGCATTCAAAAAGGAAGGTTGTGTGGATAGCACTAGTAACTTCTCTCCCCTCTCATCATCCTGTTTGTGTTGATCAGTTATATTGACCCTAATATTTGTATCAAAGTAAGACATTTCAGTACGTTTCTTTCTAAACTAATTGTGGGTCTTTCTGCTGGTACGTTTCTTTGTAAATTACAATCTAATATTGGAACTTATATTGTACTACTATAGCGTCGAATGGATTGAATGGATGTATTTTTAGTTGGTTCTTGGTTGTTATAGTTAAATTATGAAGGCATATTTGTCAATGTTGAAATTGAAATTTGGAATTTGGAACTTTGGTAGTACGTTCTTTGACAATTTGAGAGGGAAAATGTTAGGCCATTATTGGCTAATGACGGATAATTTTTTAGGTTATTGTATGTTCTATGATTGGTCTGAAATCCACATATTCTGAAATTAATAATCTTGAGCCCTCTCTATCGAAGTGATGTTTTGAATAAAGAAGGCTTGATAAAATATTTTTAATGCACTGAAAATTAGGGATAATAAATGATAATTTAACAATATTGATTGATCTGAGTGTCACGTTTCGATACGATTTTATTGATCAGAGTAGGGTCTTGAGAAGATTGAGTTGTTTTGAAGGGTAGAGTTTCCAAGGCATTCAAGAAGTGAAAATTGGTGAATCCTCATAGCATCCGAGGACACCACCACTATGTTGTATTTTATGCTCTTTTCTATGTTAAGACTTTTATGGGCTGTGACCCAAGACTATTGTAGTTATGATGTCATAGATTGTTTTTGAGACGTATGTTAGAAGTTTTATGAAATGATTCCGCATTATGTTTTGAAAGAAAAGTTTTAATTTCTGCACTACTTTTCATAGTTATGCAATGAATAAGTGTGTAAGGTCTTCTATAAGACCTTGTAGAGGTCAAGTTCCCCGTGTTCCTACTTGAAGGATGTACATTGGATCGTGACACTCCAAGTTCTAGGTTATTGATGCACATTTCTGATGGAATATGATATCATATGTGAACACAGTGAATTGGTGATATATCTATGAAAAAAATTGAAGTAAATATAATAACTATGGAAGACTAGTAGGTCTGTTCTAACTTTGCTTACATGACGACTTTTGAGTGAGAATTTAAATTTTCATTTCAGATAGAAGCAAGAGGCATGTAACACTATTTTAGATGTTTTGCTGTTAGTATTAGTTGCACAACTCTTCATCTCACACTTGATTATCTGTTTCATGGATATCAATATATTGGACTATAGTTGCTCCCTATTGAAATTCTAGAGATTCATATATGACATGCTAAAAATGATGGTTGGTGAAATTTTTGTTGGTTTTGTCATAGTCCTCAAACTATATTTTATCACAACGATAGTACTTCGCTTTACAGTTGTGTTGTATCTATAGTTTGGGAGGAATTTTCATTGTCAGGTTACAGACTCTTCGGTAATTTATAAAACAAAGATAGAACATTCTAGCTTCTGCTACATGTTTGATTTTAAAACATTAGATAATAGGATCATATGTAAAGCCTCATTTTTATTTTCATTGCATGGGATGTGCTAAAATGAATGTGACTTGATAACTGCTCAATGAGTGGCCAGAAATTACTTGTAAAACATACAAAACTCTAATACTTGTTTGATGAGTATACAGTACATCCAATAGAGAATGAGCTAAGAGATGGAAGTTAGATGAAGTCAACAGTCAGTACTTTATTGTGTTATGCTCAACTGTACATATAGCAACCAGCTTTTTCGGATTCGTTCTCTTTGGTGATCATACCTTGGATGATGTACTCCCCAACTTTGATGGTGAACTTTAAATTCCTTACGGCTCATTACCTAATAATGTGGTGCGAGTGAGCTATGTGATCCACTTGATGTTTGTTTTCCCAATTGTCTTCTTTTCCCTTCTCCTCAATATGGATGGCCACTTTTTCTCTGTGCAATTCCTATTGCCTATGATAATCGTAGATACCTTTAGGTCATTGAAACTCTCGTCTGTCTCATATTTCTTGGAGCAAATTGTGTACCTAAGATCTAGGATGCCTTCCAGTTTACTGGCTCCACGACTACTGTCTTTGTTGGTTTGGTTTATTCAGCTGCTATTGTCCTTAGGTTAGTACCATCTTCCCTTTTCAGCTACTTATCTGTCATCATTCTTACATACTTAAACATAATTCTCCATGTTTGTCATTGATCACAGAGATACGCATGGAATTGCAACCAAGAGGGACATGCTAGTTTCATCGGTCATGATATTGTTAGTTGTTTCCACAAGTAGTGTGGCAATCTGCAGTGACATTTACAACCTTCTCAACAATGCAGTTGAAGCTTAGAAGAGCACAATAGAGTTGGATTCTTTGTCCACATAAGGTTCATAGTCAATTGTACTTTCGGGTAAGTTAACTGATTCTTTAGTTCCTGATTGATGATGCCAAGTTAATTCCAAGAGAATTAGAATATCAAGTTGAAGATACATGGAACATGATGCAAGGATAAATCTATGTTCTGTATAGCACAGAAAAATCCTAATCTACAAAACGACTAACATTATGAAATTGAGAGCATTTATATAAGGTTCTTGACAACTTTTTTTGAGACGACTTTCACATAGTTGTAACTTTTCATTCAAAGTAACGGAAGAACTCAACTGCTAAACTTGTTTGTTATACTTTTGACTCATTTACATACTTAAATCCTTTTGTGCTAAAAAGTAAAAATGATGTACTACATGTGGAGTACACTACGGAAATCAAGGACATTGTGATGGAGTTAAAGACGTGGATGAGGACAGAGCACTTTTCAGCTTTGATGAGAACACCATGGATCAACGTTAAGCCTTTTTTTTGGTACCAGTGTAGGATAAATTGACACGATAAATTTAAAATAAACTGTTGAAAGGGTCTTAAGTTTCGTTACACTGATATGTACTTTTCACATAACTTAAATAACATTTATCGTGTGACAAATTGTAATCCCAATTATTTTGAGGACATGATGAAAGAGAAGTTGAGTAAAAGCAAGACACGTGAGGAACAACCTCATGGCAGTGTTACTGAGAAGGAACAACCTCATGAAAGCACTACTAGAAAGGGTACTTGATTTTAAAATTTTAAACTTATGTTATTAACATTAGCTTTGCAATAAATTCCTTTCATCTACTGTGATGACTTTTACTAGGTTGCCGATCCCAAAAGTGACAATGAAGAAGCACCAATAAACATTGCTCAAGGCGTTTAGCGTTCCTGATTTTTGGTAAATCCTCCTTCCTTATTCTTTCTTTACTTATTTTCTTTCAATTTTATTTTATCAGCCTCTTCTCTCATTTTTCTGTAAAACTTTTCAATTATGGTCCCTTTATATTATTCATACTGTAAATTTTAGTAAATTAAATTTGATTGTTTGATTGACTTATCTTTCTCCTTTATTTCTGGCAGCGCTGCAAGTTCCTCGACTTATCCTTCCTATATTACATATGATCGTGAGTCAAGTTGTCATACTCTCACGGACTCAATATTCTTGTTTATTCATTGTTGAATGCATTATCTTTTTTATTTGTTTTGATAATTTGAACACAATCTTATATGTAATTCTTTTTTTTACATATTGAAGACAAGAAAGTTGATGCATTAAGTTTAATTATTCTTTCTTGACGTTGTTTGAGTTTGGTTATTCTTTCTATTACTATTTTTTATTTGTTTCTCTAGTCATTTTATATATATATATATATATATACATACATACATAAAAGATAACCCTAGGCCCACCTACGTAGCGCCACCACAAATAAGAGTTCCCCTTTATATTTATTTATTATCAAAACTAGCCTTCCCCTTTCATGAAAAGTTTTGACTTTATTAAAAGTTGTGACTTTTATGAAAAGTTGTGACCTTTAGGAATAGTTACGATTTTTAGGAAGAGTTGGGACTTTTATGAAAAATTGTGACTTTTATGTAAGGTTGTGACATTTCTGAAGGGTTGCAACTTTTCCAATGATTTGTGACCTACACTTTATTTAATATAAATAGAGGGATTTTCTGCCACTATTATCTTTAGGGTTTTTCAATTATAGGGTAGTCGAATTGAAATACATTAATTATGTTTCTTATGAAGTTTGTTTCATTCCATAAAATTTTCTTCCTTCTACTTCAAAGAGATTAATCTTTACTATAACTCATTGTTATTCATGTAACTATGACAATTTCATTTTATAGTTTTTAGTTTTTGTGAACTTTTTTAAATTCTGTTAGATTATTGTCAAGGATGATTGAAAAGCGGTCTTCTCTCTCTTCCCATCCTACAGGTTTGTTCCTATAAACACAAAAAAATTATTTTAATCGCAATGTGACATTATTGCTCTTACACCTCTCATACCATAACTCATAATACTTTTGAAATTGTTTAATTCATAATATTTGGTTCTTTAATATCAAAACATTTATTTTTGCGACTGTTATTTGTTGGTTTTTTCTCTATAAGGGAGATGAATTTAAATAAATTAATTAAGCTTCTTATGAAGTGTATTTCATTCCTCAAAATTTTCTTCCTCCTATCTAATGAAGTTTAATCTTTTACTGTAAGTCATAGTGATAGAATGTATGCCTTCACTTAACGAGTAATGGACCAGGTCCCTTACTACACTAATGAATAAAACCAGAAAGTTAAATGCAGTAATATCAAGACGATGATTTTACGTGGAAACCTCCTTGTTTAAGGGAGTAAAACCTCGACCTGTCTCACAAGATTTTCAATCGTTTTCACTAATCTTCAAAAGCAAAATTAAAACACGATTACAACAAATGTGAGAAGAAGTTTATAATCTCACGTTTAAGCAATAGTCTCTATTACTTAACAAGCCTAAGTGGAAAACAATCTACCCACTAAGCTATCCCACTTGGACAACCTAGACTTTTAACACTACCCACCGATTCCTTCATAGATTCAGGAATAGTTTACAGTTTAAGAACAAGAGAATGTATTCCTAAACAACTACACGAAAAACTCCAGAGATTGTTGTTGTTCTTGGAATAATTCTGCCTTTGTTTACTAGCAGCCTTTGCAAATGTTCTTGAAGAGTTTTATCTCAAGTTGAAAAAACTACTAAAGATCTTCAGGAAAGTGCCTTTTATATGGACAAGTCACTTTCCTTAAACTCTTTGCCATTGGTTGGAGAAGTCTTACTTTCTGACGCCATCGGGAAGTGTGCACCTACTTTCTGTACTGTCTCCAGCTGGCAGTCAACTGGCTCGTCACCATGAGAGCCTGGTACCTCTACAAGGTCCCTGGGTTTGTTTCATCTTCAACACTCAAGTAAGAAACCTCGTACCTTTACAAGGTCCCTAAGTTTGTCAAATCATCAAAACTACAAATAACATTTTCCCCCTTTTTGATGATGACAAACAATGATCTCAGATCTTCTCCAACTTTGTTCCCCCTTGCTATTTTCCCCCTCACTGTATCTTCCCCCTCACTGTATTCCCCCATATGAATAACCATTTAGCTACTTACAGTGTTACTTCCCCCTTTTGGCATCATAAAAAAGATATGCAGTAAAGCAATGATGTCAACACAAATACTGAACAAGATCAAAGCTAATAAGCAATCAATCAATAAGGGAAAAGCATTAACAAAAGAGGATAATCAGAAAAGCAAAGGAATAAGTTAACCAGCATGCCATCATAACATTAATACATTAAAATCAAACTGAATATCCATCAACACAATGATAAGTCACACAAAAAAAAAGGACGACACAGGGGATGATTGTTTAACAGGCTAGGAAGAGGGGGGAGGATGAGACTGGGACTGGATGACAAGAGTGAGTCGTGCATTGGCAGCATCATTATCTTTGATAGCCTTTTCCTGCAAGGCAGTTATCTTCACCTTCAACTCAACATTCTCTCTCTCCAGAGCTTGTACCACTGAAGAACCAGGTCCCTCACTCGGTGCAGTAAGCAGTTCTGCTTTGAGTATAGCAATCTCTGCCTCTTTACCACTAAACCGCACAGTAAGCTCCTCAACCTCGTGCTTAAGCTGATCCTGATATTCGATAAGTTCGGCCATTTTGCTCTTTGGATAGCCTCTTCCTTCAATGCACTCGCACTCAACCAAGGTACTCTCGGAGATAGTCTGCTTAACCGTCCCAACCGTTCCAATACAGAGAGGAATTTTAAAATGCTTGAATACCTCCGTGAGAAAGTATCCGTAACCCATTCTCTGAACACCTTTCCTCTCAATGACAGTTTTGTGGATATGCTCAAGCATTAGACAAGGGAGGTTCAGGGCTTCGAGGCTACACAACATCTCCATCACAAACAAATCAGCAGCAGTTGCTACTGCCCTCTTTTCAGTGCGAGGAAGGAGAACTTTGTTGATGAACTCAAACACCAACTGGTACTCACTCTTCATGATTTTCTTATAAATCCCACCAACCTTGGTTGTGGGTGTCTTAGAAATCACAGAAGCAAACTCAGAAGAGCAAATTCTGCCCAGTACAGACCGGGTCCCCTCTCTAGGCACCCTGAGAATTTTGCTCAACACACCCTCATCTAAATATACAGCAATGTCATTTACCCGTGTGAGGATGCTCCCATCGTCCTTAAATTGAACATTATAGTAAAATTCGCGCACTTCATCTTCATAGAGGATGGGGGATTTCCTGTCGAACAAGTGTAACCAAGATTGGATCTCTACCATATCGTGAAGAGAATCCATGCCAGGAAGAGTTATGATTCCCATATCAAAAACTCTCCCTGCCAAGACGGCTTGGTTTCTCAGGCTGTCAACAACTTCCTGCATGTTGACACTTTCATCTCTTCTGGCTTGGGAACCAGGTCCCTGTGACCTCTTCCTTTTTCCCTCAAAACTCTTCTTTTTCGACTTAGTGTTTTCAACCTTCTTTGTGACCTTTCCCTTTTTCTTCTCTGACCTCTTCTTCTTAGTTTTCTTTTCCATCTCCTCGCCAGACAACTCAACAACATAAGTCTCAGGAATTTTGAAATTTGATACCTTGAAGGTTCTGGCACTTCTAACTGCAGCAGTAGAACGTGCACTGGCCTTCAAGGCATCAGCCATCAACTTTTGAGCAGCAGACCTAGTGGTAGGTCTTCTCCAGGGGCCTCCTCTACAACCTTTTCCTTCCCTTTTCTAGATATCTCACCTTCTCTTCGCTCAACCTTCCATTTAAAAGGTTCCTCCTCACTTTCTTAGTCAGAGGAGGAGGAAGAAGGGTAGCTTTCTATATCAGGCGTTTTATCAAAAATGGGTTGAGTAGTTCTTACCTCTTCCCTCTGCAAAACTTCAGTTTGCTCCGCCATTGCTTCTTCCCTCATCATAGCCAAGCTCTCAATCACCAACTCTTCACTTGCTGCCAATATATTGGACTCAGATGCCTTATACTTAGGCAAATCTCCTTCAAAGAGATTGTCAGACAACATATCTTGAAACGGACCAGGTCCGGTAGGCACACAAGAACTGTTTAGATCTATGGCATAGAAAGGGTTATCGGGTGTGTCTTGATAAGAACTGGAAGTGGGATTGGGTCTGGCCTGTACAGTTGCTGGAGAATAGAAAGAAAGAGGCTCGATTTCTAAGAGCATCTAGAATCTGTTTAGAGGAAGATGAAGGATAAGACATGTTTTACACACAAGAGAATGGTTTCGTTGAACAGAGAAAAGAAGAAGAAGAAACAAATTTTGCCTTTTCAACTTTTGCTAAAACCCTTCGTGAAACAAGAAGAATGTTAAAGGACAGATGTGGATTTCAAAAGAAGTAAATGGGGTTTTTAAAAGGCGTGAAAAAGTGCCAGGTCCGTGATTGGATGTGTCATTTGAGAGAGAAACGATGGGACTAACGGTGAGAGTGACCGATGACTGACACGTGGCATTATCAACGGTCATATTTTTCAGTTTCAATTTAATGTATAAATGCTAACCTGCACAGGCACCAGGTACCATAGCACAGTTAAATCTTATTCCTCAGTTGTTCTAGTTGCTTCCCTTGCTGAGCAGGTCCTTACTGAGAGTATACCTACAAAAGGTACAAAAAGGATCTTTGTTCAGATATTTAAGTATTCACACAAAGGATACCTGCACTGGAATTTTAGCCATCAAGGGAGTTCAACTTTTGGAAACTAAGAACATCACTTGGAGATCAACATGCCCAACTTCAACCGATTTCTCTCAAATTGATTCTTGCTGAGATCCTTGGTGAAGATGTCTGCAATTTGCTCCTCCTTTGGACAATATGTGAGCACAATATTTCCTTTCTCAACATTATCTCTCAAAAAGTGATGTCTAACATCAATATGCTTTGTGCTCTTATAATGGACTGGATTCTTTCCCATACTAACAGCACTGGTATTGTCACACATAGGAGGAATTGCTTTGATGTGACTCCCAAAATCTTCCAAGTGTTGCCTGATCCACAGCAACTGAGAACAGCAGGCTGCAGCAGCTACATATTCAGCTTCAGCAGTTGAAAGAGCCACAGAGTTCTGCTTCTTGGTACCCCAAGAGATAAGTGATGATCCAAGGAAATGCGACATTCCATAGGTACTCTTCCTGTCAACTTGATAACCAGAAAAATCAGCATCTGCAAAAACCAACCAGATCAAAAGTGTCACCTGCTGGATAGAAGAGAACAAGGTCCCCTGTTTTCTTCAAATATCTGAGAATACGTTTTGCAGCCTTCAAGTGTGAATCACGAGGACATGTTTGAAACCTGGCACACATTCAAACACTATACACAATATCAGGCCTGCTAGCTGTCAGATATAACAAGGATCCAATGATTCCCCTGTACATTGTTTGATTTACAAGAGGATCAGTTTCCTCCACTACCAGCTTGGAATTTGTTCCCATAGGAGTATCAATAGGTTTAGAATCAAACATATTGAATTTCTTCAGCAGCTCCTTAATGTACTTCTCCTGACAAATTGAAATCCAATTTGATGACTACTTGATCTGCAGACCCAGGATGAATGTCAATTCACCCATCATGCTCATTTCAAATTCTTTTCCCATTAATGATGAGAATTCTTCACACAAATGTTCTGAAGTAGCTCCAAAAATTATGTCATCCACATAAACTTGAATGATAAGCAATTCTTGTTCTCTTTTTAATAAGAACAAAGTATTGTCTATCTTGCCTCTTTCAAAACCATTCTTCAGCAGAAACTTTGATAGCCTTTCATACCATGCTCTTGGAGCCTTCTTCAGACCATACAGTGACTTGTTCAATCTGAACACATGATCTGGTAGCTCTGCATCTTCAAAACCAGGAGGTTGTATGACAAATACCTCCTCCTTGAGATCTCCGTTCAGAAATGCACTCTTCACATCCATTTGATACAGCTTGAACCCCATGAATGCAGCAAAAACTATTAAAATTCTAATAGCCTCCATTCTGGCAACAGGTGAAAAGGTCTCATCATAGTCTATTCCCTCTTCTTGATTGAATCCTTGTACCACCAACCAGGATTTATTTCTAGTAATCACTCCATTTTCATCAAGTTTGTTTCTAAAAACCCATCTGGTTCCTATTACTGTTCTGCATTCAGGTCGAGGAACCAAGTACCATACCTTGCTTCTTTCAAACTGATGAAGTTCTTCTTGCATAGAGTTGATCCAATCTGCATCACCCAAAGCTTCTTTCACATTCTTGGGCTCAATAGATGATATGAATGCTGAGAATGCAACTAGATTTCTTGTTTTTGATCTAGTATGAATTCCATAATTCAAAGGGGAAATAAGATTATCAAGAGGATGTGATGAACTATGCTTCCATCCTGATCTTGGGGCAGACTGGTTGAGTTGATCAGCACGTTCTTCTTCATCAAGAGAGACACCATTTTCTGGGAAGTTTGATGTACTCTGGCTGGAATTCTGAGAAGTACCAGGTACCTCATCGCCCTTTTAAACCTCATCAGCCTCTTCAGGTAAACTATGATTCTGATCATCACAGTCATTTTTCAGTTGTTGTTCTGCATCAGCTTCACTCCTTTCAATTTTCTTCGAATTGAACAGTTTCATCACATCTTCTTCATCATTTGATCCATTTTTCTTCAAGCTTCCTTCTTCATCAAATACAACATGAATGCTTACATCAATGCATTGAGTTCGTTTGTTGAATATTCTGTAAGCCTTGCTGGATGAAGAATATTCAACAAACACTCCTTCATCATTCCTAGGATCAAATTTTCCCAGATCATCCTTTCCTTATTCAGCACAAAACACCTGCATCGAAATGCTCTTAGATAGCTCAACATAGGCTTTCTGTTGTTGAGCAGCTCATAGGGGGTCTTATTCAAAACATCTTTTATCAGACACGTGTTGGTAAAATGACATGCTGTGTTAACAGCTTCAGCCCAGAAATTTTGAGGAAGATTTGATTCAATAATCATAGTTCTGGCATTGTTCACAAAGGTTCTGTTTTTCCTTTCCACTACTCCATTTTGTTGAGGAGTTCTTGGAGCAGAAAAATTATGACTCGTACCATTCTCCATGCAGAATTGATCCTGTTTTGAGTTCTCAAACTCAGTACCATGATCAGATCGAATGCTGCAAATGACTTGATTCAATTTGGTTTGAATAATTTTGAAAAACACCACCAACTCTTCAGCTGTGTCTGCCTTTGATTTCAAGAATCTTGTCCATGTGTATCTCGAGTAATCATGAACAATCACCAAAATGTACTTTTTCCCATTTCTGCTTTGAACCTTCAAGGGTCCACACATGTCCATATGAAGCAACTCTAGTGTTCTTGATGATGTTAGTTGCTTGTTGGGCTTAAAGGATGATCTGATTTGTTTTCCTTTAACACAAGCTTCACAGATTTTATTTTCAGCAAACTTCAGCTTGGCAAACCTCGGACCAGGTCCTTAGAAATTAGTTTGTTCTATAAAGATGAGCATACATGCCCCAGCCTACGATGCCAAAGATCAGCATTATCATTCTGAGCACTAAGACATGTTAGGTCATCTCCATGAGACGTTTCTAAGTTGGGCACATACATATTTTTACTTCTGTGTGTAGTGAGAATTACCTTGTTTATAGTTAGTCTCACCACAGTGCACTTCTCAGAAGTAAACTTGACTTCATTTCCTTTGTCACAGATTTGAGACACTCAAAAAGCTGTACTTCAATCCATCCACATGATACACATTGTCAATTGAATCTTCAAGAGATCTTCCAACTTTGCCAACTCCCAAAATGTACCCCTTCTTTCCGTCACCAAAAGAGACACCTCCTCCTTGAAGTGTCTTGAGTGAGAGGAAGTTTTTTACATCACCAGTCATATGCTTAGAGCATCCACTCTCCATATACCAACACTGACTGCTGCTCCTCTCACTCACCTGCACCAATAATAAGTTGTTTATCTTGGGAACCCATTTCAATTTGAGTTCCCTGAAGGCAGACAAAGGAGTGATTATATTGTATTTAGTCCAATAGGGTAAATTTTGAAGCTTTCTAACAAAGGACATTGGAGCAGTAACAGATTTTTTCTTTGAAAATCTATTAGTTGAAACATGCTTTGGAGGACCAGGTCTCTCTTCTGATAAATTTTGCCTTTCAGCATAATTAGAGAGTCTTTCATAGGAATTCCTCCAGCTAGCACACTCTCCCTTTAAATGCCCATTCTTCCCACTATGAAGACATAGCAGATTGTAAGACACAAACACATACCTACTGTGAGGATTATAAGGAGGAGTGATGTTCAAGCTTCCTAGTCCTTTCTTATTGAAATAACTCTGATTTGTTGCATTTGACAGTAACTTTGAGGATTTTGTCCACTTAAGGGATTTTTCAAGTTCTTCCTTAAGCTTGACAATATCCTTTTCTAATTTGTTACTCTTTTCCAGCGACAGACCAAGGTTTTTCTCAGAGTTTTTCAATTTTTCTTGAATTTCAGCTTGTAAACCATTTGACATTCCATTTAGCTTTTAAGCTTCTTCAGTTATCTGATTTACCTGGTTCTTAAGTTCAGAATTATCAGACTCTAGCGACACCATTCTTGACATTTTCTCTTCAAGTTTAACTTTGTTTTCAGTTAAACTGTCAAGTTCAACATTCATGGTGTCTATTTCAGATGTTAACTCGATTACACAATCAATCATGACTTTTGCCAATGTTCTCAATTTTTAAGAGAATATTTATCCAAGTCATTTTTCATATCAAGAAGAGTTACCTGGTTGTCCTCTTCTTCATTTTCTATATGAGACATTAGAGAAAACATTTCATTGAAAACTGTTTCCTCCTCATGTACAGCCACCATAGACACATCTTTTGGTTCATCAGGGTCTTCTGAATCACTTGAAGAATCACCCCATGCAGCAAGAGCCTTTTTGACCACCAAATCTGCAGAAGCTTTTCTATCTCTCTAACCGAGTACGAGGTCCCTTCTATTCTCTTTGTCACTTCTTGGTTTATGATGTTCCTTGTTTTCATTCTTGAGCAAAGGACACTCTCTGATGAAGTGCCCAGCTTTTCGACACTTGTAGCATGTATCACCTTGAGTTGCATTTCGAGTACCATTTGTTCCTCTTTTATAACTTTGTTTTTCCTCACAATTTTTTGGAATCTGTTGATGAGATATACCATATAATCATCAATGGAATCTTCAGCTGACACCCTGTTGAACTCATCAGGTCCTATCCCACGGACAAGAAGAGTTTTAGCTTTGTAGCCCTTTTCAATCTTTTTTCTATCAGCTTCGTCGTATTTCTGTCTAGGCTTTGGAACAAGATTAGTTTTCTCTCCATCCTTTTCTTCCATCATCGGAATAAACGGTCCATCCAGTACAATATCCCATAACTCGCTGTCTTCAGCCATGAGGTAATCGTGCATTCTAACCTTCCACCAACTGTAGAAATGTCCACTGAAACGGGGAGGTCTTGTTGACGACTGACCTTCTTCGAGGTTTAGTGGACCAGCCATTCTAGAGCAAATATCACTTCCTTGGTGTTAGCCAAATAGATAGTGCCTGCTCTGATAGCACTTGATAGAATATATGACTTCACTTAACGAGTAATGGACCAGGTCCCTTACTACACTAATGAATAAAACCAGAAAGTTAAATGCAGTAAAATCAACACGATGATTTTACGTGGAAACCTCCTTGCTTAAGGGAGTAAAACCACGACCTGCCTCACAGGATATTCAATCGTTGTCACTAATCTTCAAAAGCAAAAGTAAAACACGATTGCAACAAATGTGAGAAGAAGTTTTTAATCTCACGTTTAAGCAATAATCTCTATTACTTAACAGCCTAAGTAGAAAACAATCTACCCACTAAGCTATCCCACTTGGACAACCTAGACTTTTAACACTACCCACCGATTCCTTTATAGATTCAGGAATAGTTTACAGTTTAAGAACAAGAGAATGTATTCCTAAAAAACTACATGAAAAGCTCCAGAGATTGCTAATGTTCTTGGAATAATTCTGCCTTTGTTTACTAGCAGCCTTTGCAAATGTTCTTGAAGAGTTTTATCTCAAGTTGCAAAAACTACAAAAGATGTTTATGAAAGTGCCTTTTCTATGGACAAGTCACTTTCCTTGAACTCTTTGCCATTGGTTGGAGAAGTCTTACTTTCTGACGCCATCGGGAAGTGTGCACCTACTTTCTGTACTGTCTCCAGCTGGCAGTCAACTGGCTCGTCACCATGAGAGCCTGGTACCTCTACAAGGTCCCTGGGTTTGTTTCAGCTTCAACACTCAAGTAAGAAACCTGGTACCTTTACAAGGTCCCTAAGTTTGTCAAATCATCAAAACTACAAATAACACATAGTAACTCATGTATCTATTGCAAGTTGTTTTTTCTATTCTGGTGTCTTTTTAAAAAAAACTGTGTTAAAATTCCAGTGAGGATGATCGAAAATTTATCTTCTATTTTATCTATTTCTGTAGTTTTATGTTTACTTTTTGTGAAAATTTCATGTGGGTTGTGCAATATTTGATAGCATAGAACAATAAATATATGATAACTAATAATAAATCAATGTTGACGTTTGTTAAAAGAACCAAACAAACTGCTCTCTTGTTTGCCACAATTAATATATTATTTTGAGATCTCATTCTTAGGTACAAACTTTTTATATGCCATTGCACCCTTTATAGAATACTATACAGACAATCAATTCACTTCTTTTATCTCAAGTTAACTATTTTTTCGTATTTCTTCGTCTCTTCTTTTTTGGCATAATAGCAAATTAAGTTTACTTGAAACTAACAAATGTCAAAAGTACACTGAAACAAAAATATTTTTTTATCATCAATAAATATGCACATAAACTAAGAGTGCTAGAGACTTTACCTACATTAATTAATTTTCATTAGATTCAATGTTGATGGGATACATAGCGACAAACTATATTCTTGAAATATATTGTAAGCAACATGCATTTTTTTCTTGATTATTAGGAAAGTAAGGTTGTGTTTATTATTCTATGTGTATATTTATGAGTACAAGCACTCAGAAAATTATTCTTTGAGATTTTAATATGTTATGTGTAAAATTTTTTGTTTAGAATATCGAATTATGAATGATGTCGTCTACTGCTTGATTGATAATGATATTAATTCTTTGTAACTGCATAATATAACCATAACAATAATTATGGTTCAGTTCGAAATAAGTTGGGTTGGTGATATGAAACCTAAGGAATAGTAAAGACTATTCTATGTTTATAGGGATATATTTATGATATTTATAACTATTTTAGGGTCATAAGAAAGGATCCGAAGGTCCTCCATTTGAATTAGTTAATTATTTTCTTGCATAGTGTGATGTTACACTTTACTTGGGAGTGTTCTTTTTCGAGGATTTTTGGTCTCTTATTTATTGTATGATATTGTTTTTTATAAGTTCTTGGGTGTTACAAAATTTTCATTACTTGTGACCAACTATTTCCATGGAGATTTTTTAGACTTCTTTCTTATACTTAAAATATCTCTATGACTCGTAATGTTTTTATAAATAATCAAAAATCACAATACAACACTTTTAAAATTTTTGATTGACTTATGATTGATGATCTTGACAATGCAGTGTATATATCGAAAATCCGAATATTACCGAATGATCAATGTGAGTTTAATAACATATAGTTTGCACGGGTAATTTACCTAGTTTATATATATGAAAGCTTTAATGGCAATATTATGGGACTTTACCGACAGTCTATTTAAATGTCATTAAATCCTTAAGTTACACTGGATGCAACGACAATAGATTAAATGCCGCTAAAAGTTTTTGTGGAGATAAATATTGCCGCTAAAAGTAAAATTAAATGTCAATAAAAGTCTCTTTTGTTGTACTGTTACTTTTAAAGACAGTGTGCACTGTAATTTTTCGTCACCAAATCTTTCTTGTTTGATAAAATATGTTATTGAACTTAATGCATGTAATGGGTGTCAAAGGAACTGCTTCATAAAAAAAGAATATGAGTGGATCAGTTAGTGACACTCAACTAAAAATCTTTTCAGTTTGTGCATCTGAAGTTGAGTGGTGAAACTACAAGCCAGCAAATTGAAATACAGAAGACTGAAAACCTCAACTAAAGAAAATACCAGGTTGCTTCTTTTTATTGTTATCTATATGCTATAAGAGAATACATATAATGCTCTCAATGCGCCTCCTGAAAATTTATATTAAACCAACCAGTATCTACAGATCACCATAACTTGCCGCTCTATTGTCTATACAATGTATTGTTCTGTATCTTCTAATGTGGACAATTAGAAGATAGGGTTTCTGAACTTGGTGTGGTGACATGTGATATTTTTGAGAATAATACTGCTTTAGGAAACAATACTCTTAATAGTTTTTTAATTGCTACATTATAATTCTCTTTGTCGTTGAAACAAATCAAAGATCTTTCAAAATTTTCATTAAATGTTGATTGTGTGGTATTTCATTTAACATGTAATTCACATTTGAAGAATTGAAAAAGCACAGAACCTCAGGTTCCTCTTAGATCTTAACCATTGAGGGGGAACATGTGGTAGTTCTACGATACAGTTTTTATAACATTACTTATAAATACTTACGGTCAAAAATAATTACATCATAAGCAAATTCTGATAAGATTTCTTATTTTAATTTCGTTATAGGAATTACTGTCCAGATGTTCAAACTTAAGAATTGGCTAAAGAAGTGACATTTTTTTACCAACAACCAACTTTTCTTTTTGATTAGAAAATATTCCTCATCCATGTCTGGTCAGCAGTGATGGATCTTATTAGGAGGGTGATGATAACGATAAGTCTGATAAGGAGAGTGAGGGTGATGAGAATGATAAGTCTGATAAGAAGAATGAGGGTGATAAGGAGTAGTTATATCAATTTGACATGTTAGACTTCTATATTTTTGGAATTCTTTGATCGTATTTTAGTTTATATTGAAGTTGTTTGAAGTTTATTTTGACATAGTTTAATGTATATGTATAAAATATTGTGTTATTTTTGTTAGATGAAGTTTATCTTAAAATAGCTTATTTTTAATTCTTTGGGTTGGATGAGTTTTATTTTGAAATAGCTTATTTGGAATTCTTTGGGTTGTTTTGACATTAATTGTTTGATAAAAATATTGACCTCCGGAGGTCAAAATCTCAAAAATAGAAAATAAGGATGCCGACCTCCTGAGGTCAAACATCAAAATAAAAAAAATGCCGAGTTGATCATAGATTACCAATTCTTAACTAACTTTTGACTTGATTTATCTAGAATCTACAACATAATTACTACTTAATAGGGTAGAGTTCGAGGAAAAAGTCAATATTAGCAATTCGAAGGCACAAACAACAATTGAAGGATGAGGATCATTGTTGAGCATGAAGATGTTGGGTGAATCTTTTTACAAATGACCCATGAATATTTACGAATGATCTGAGATAGATTTTTATCCAAAAATAGTAACACCCAAAAATTTTAAGCTAATTTTATTTTAGTTCAACATAACTAGAAAAATTTATTCACGTGGACAGTTACTTGGCATCTTTTTTTAATACAACTAGTAAATAGGCTCGCGCTTCGCGCGGTTAGTATATTTTCATTTAAAATCTATTAGAATAATTTTTTTGTATTTTGATGTTCTAGTCTATGTATATAAATCTGATTTTAAGAGTATAGAGACTATTCAATTCTAATTTATCATTTGTTATATTAAAAGGAAAGGTAAAATTACAAATGATAAGACTATTTTCTCCTAGTTTACGTAATTTTATTTTACTGTGGTTACATAGTGTCTTTAATTAGAGATCAAATAAATGTTTTCTCAATATTCTTATTTGCAAATATCGTTAGTATAAAACTATAAATTACTTTTAAAATAATAAATATTTGTTTGAAATGTATTTATAAAAAAATGTGTTTATGAAGAGCAAAGATTTCATAATCATATCAATAGGTAATATGTAGTCATTATGTGTTTGAAAATTAAGATGAAATCTTCCAAAATCAAAATTTGATATGTAATATAGTTATGATAGTTTTGAAATTGAAGTTGTGCACAAACAAAACATTAAGGATCCTTGAAAAATATGAAATAGACGTAAGGGATAATGGGGAAAAAGTTCTAAAAAAAGGACTTTGGTATGAGAGAATAGTCATCATTGTGTATTATAATAATTATAATTAATTACTAGTTTTAATTCTATCATTTGACTTGCTTTTGTTTTTTTTACTCCTATTAATATTAAAATTATTATGATGACAAAATAATATCATATAAATTCTTAGGCTTGATTGCTTGTAGAGGAAAAGATTTCTTTGGAAAATATTGTAAATAGATGTATTTTGTAAAAAGTTATTTGTGAAATAGCATAGTTTGAATTACATATATTTTGTACTAACAAATACTTATAACAATAACTTTACAAAAACATAAACAACAATATTTAAAATATATAGTAAAAACCAAAAATTAATATTATAACCATAAATTAATGACTATATAAAAAAACATATCAGGATTTATAACAATAGAATGAAACTAAAAACGAAAAATCGAGCCCAATGAATGTAGATTTTGTCCTTGTTAGTGTCCTTGTTAGTGAGCAAGTAAACTGGAGCAAAATACACAAATATTTAATTATGTGGAAGAAAAATTTCTGAATCAAATATTTAACTGTGCAGAAAAAGAACTTTAGAATTTTTGTTATTTTAAAATGAGAGGAAACCCTTCTATTTATAGCTATTAAAGGGTAGTGTGGACAAATGAAAATTGTGCCTTACTGAAAAGGTCACAACTCTTCGAAAAAGTCGTAACTTTTTGGAAAGGTCACAATCTTTCATACATGTTACAAACATTCATAAAAGTTGCAGCTCTTAATGAATGTCACAACTTTTCGTAAAAGTTGCACCTTTTAAAAAAAAGTTACAACTTTCCAATAAAATTAATAAGCTTTCATAAAAGTGACAACTTTCCATGCAAGCTTATTCAACTCTAGTTTACCATTTGTTATATTAAAAAAAAGGTAAAATTAAAAATCATACACTATTTTTTCCAAGTTTATATAATTTCACTTTACCATTGTTATATAATGTCTTTTATTCGAGAGTCAAATAAATATTTTCTCAATTTTCTTCATTGCAAATTTTGTTTTTAACAAAATAGTTAAATAATCATATGAAATATAAATAAGTAATATGTAGTCATTATGTGTTTTAAAATTAAAATATCATCTTCCAAAATCCGAATTCATGTAATATAGTTACGATAGTGTTTTGGAATTGAAGTTGTGCACAATAAAAACATTAAGGATCCTTGAAAAGGATAAAAGAGAAGAAAGGGAAAATCGGAAAAAATGTTAAGAAAAATAATTTGGTCTAAGAGAATAGTCATTATTGTATATCATATAATTAGAATTAATTGCTAGTTTATCATTTGAAATTTTATTCTTTTAGCTCCTTTTAATATTGACATTATTATAACAATAACAAAAAATGATATAAAAAAATAACTGTAGCGAAACATAAATAACAATGTTTAAAAAATGTAGTAAAAACAACAATCAATATCATAATTATAAATTAATAATTGTAAAAAACATACCAGGATGAGTGACAGTAGAATTAAACAAAAAGGAAAAATTGAGTACAAAAAATGCAGTGTGTCTTCTATTCAGTGAACCACTCAAAAGGAGAATAGTATACAAATAATTTATTGTACAGAAGAAGAAGAAGAAGAAGAAGAAGAAGAAGAAGAAGAAGTAGTTATGAATCAAATATTTAACTTAACTGTGCAGAAGAAGAAGTTCAGAAAGGGAAAAACTAATTTTGGAAATAAATAAATTAAAAGGGAATGCTTGTTTGTGGTGGCGCCACGTAGGTGGAACTAGGATTCTCTTATATATATATATATATGATTAGGGAGTTCACACTACATGATATGTNTATATATATATATGATTAGGGAGTGCAAACTACATGTAATCATTTATTAAATGTTATGTGTTTTAATACATATATTGTTATAGTTTGGGTAGAAAAAAAAGAAAATCCGATAAATGTAGTGTGACTTTTACCATTTAACTTTACTTTTTTTTAAATGTCTACTTTCAGATGTCGAATTTAAAAATCAAGAGATAATATATCAATTAGTTCTTGGTAATTTGACCTTCACAAACAATGTAACATCCCGTATCCATAACAAACCAAAAATATACTTTTCAGAAATCTGCAAGTGCAATCAACAGTTACTATCGATGGACCGTAGCCTGACCCACGGCTCGTATTGGACATCTATAGTTTGAGTCTGAAACCCCCAAAAATTTGACTAACTGTTGAACGACGAAACTACCTATGGTCCGTAATCTGTGTGTGTTGATAAACGCCTCATTTACCCACTCTCTGACATGAACCACGATTGACCAACATAGAGCGCCATTCCATCTACGGTCCATAGATCTTATTGTAGGTGGAGGTTAGCATCCAGTTAAGGGGGAAATGTGTTTGGGTAAACTTCAAATGGTCATAGATCATAGCACAAAATGAATTATGTGTCCTATGATATACGAAAAGATAGATAACTAAATTAGTTTTTCATAGCCACCGCCCTTGCTAAAATCACACCTCCGAGTAAAGAGTTATGCCCATTGCAATAAAGGCTTGTCAAACAGACCCAACCTATGTAACTAAACGACGGACCGTCAGTCCAGGTCGTCATTTGTTCCGACAACAATTAACTTAAGGGTCTTTTGGTCTTTTTACACTTCATTTAAACCTTAAGATACATCGTTTTGACCCTAAATTGTCAGATTTTAGTCAGTTTCAGCCTAGAAACATAACTAATACTTACCTAAGTCAAATATTAATCAAAACATAGAAAATTAGAAGCAAGAAAGGAGAATGAGGTCAAGAACCCTTGTTCAAGAATGCAACAAGGTTCCTGCTCCGAAATCTAAGTGTTCCTCCGTGAATTTTATCACCAGGTATGTGAGATTTAACTAGTGTTCCTTTCCCCATTACATCCCTAGTTTTCAGTCAAGTTCTTGATTTCCATATCATGATTAGACCTAGGGTTTCTAAAATTTCGACAGAACTTCATGAATTTATTAGTTATATGTTCTAAATTAGAATATAATGTTATTGCTCAAATTATTGCACGAATTTCAGAAACCTTGATATGTATTTCTTTAGTGCATTAATTACACATGCTAGGTCAGATATATCAATTACTTTTGATCTACATGCCTCTGTTATTAATGCATAATCATCACATCAATTGTTGCATTCTAAATTTGCATGTTAAGTTTTGAGCTGTACAGTTTTTACAGAAACTTAATCATAATAAGTTAACTACATAATTCATTGGGAGTAGCATTATACCGAGTTGGACTAGGGTTCAACATACCCAATTAGTCCCAGAACTACTAGCCAAGTAGGTTGTCAGTCCCCTCTGTGGAAAATCAGTTTAGTGATCACGCCAGCATGCCTTTATACCTCTGGCAGTGTATATTGTGCCCATTCGATGGGGCATATATATCGAACACCACATTTAGCTCATGTGGTTTTGTTATCAGCTATTAGTAGATCTCATAGTTTAGTCAGACTCTCTAATGCATTTACCATATTGACAGATCAGTTAGTATCCAATCTCAATATGTTATATATTTAGTCATTGCATCCAATTATCTCAAAATTCAATATATCATGTTCAGAATATTGTACTTGCTTTTATGCTTATTCAGTTATGTTCTATTTGTGCTTTACTCTATCCTACATGCTAAGTAGCTTCAAGTACTGACACATACGTGCGGTACATCTTCTTGTGATGTAGGTTCAGGTTGTCAACATCCAAATCGCACTTAGACCGATTTTTGATCTCCAGTTCAGTAGATTCAGAGGTAAGTCCTCATCCTCCGAGGACAATACTCATGAGCTTCTTTTAAGTCTATTAGTCATTTAGTTTAAGTTTTGCTTGACTTAGCTAGGGCATGTCCCAACATTTCTTATAAGTTTAGAGGATAATTTCAAATATTGTTAGTTTTAGCTAAGTATTGAGTTAATAACTTCTTTGTATTAAACTCCTCACTATATAAAATATTTAAGTTGTAGTATATGGTTATTCCCCATCTTTTTAGTTTAAATTTTTATTTATCTTCCGTATTAAATTTATTATCTTTAGTATGCTCATGATCATGCCACAGGGTTAGCTTGGGATCACTTGTGGTCCTAGGTTCCGTGTCTGCGTGTCGGGGGTAGCTCGGGGCGTGACAAAACTTGGTATTAGAGCACTAAATATAAGAATCCTAGGATGTATAAAAAGATGCACTAAGTAGAGTCCTTTTAATTTGTGTGAAGTGCGCCACATCTAATGAGATGGAAGCTATAAAGTGTTTTAGGAAAAACTTCACTGTCTTGTTACTCTTATCGTGAGTAAGGTATGATGTTATTCTATTCTAACTTAACGTTCTACGTTTCAGATCATGCCTCCTGGTAGAGCAATACTAGGAATGAGAATGCAAGAAATGCAAACATAGCTCCTCTAATCCCAGATAAAGAAGTCTGTAATGCTGAGTTCATGAATTCCATACAAATGTTAGCTCAGAGTTTGACCAACCAAAACAATCGGGTTCATGCTTCGGGGAATGCAATTGGTGGATCAGCAGCATCAAGGGTGCGTAACTTTGTTAGGATGAATCCGCCTGAGTTCTTAGGATCGCAAATTAATGAGGATCCCCAAAATTTCTTATATGAGATCAAGAAGATCTTCTAGGTGATGCAGGTTTCTGGGAATGATCGGGTTGAGATGGCATCATACCACCTGAAAGATGTAGCTCATATCAGGTAAACTCAGTAGAAGGAGAATAGGGGTGCAAATGTAGCTCTATTACTTGGGATTGCTTTAGTGAGATCTTTCTGGACATGTATTTCCCAATAAAGTGGAGAGAAGAAAAACCTTAGGAATTCATGAACTTAAGGGAGAGAAACATGGCGGTCCAAGAGTATGGGATCAAGTTTAACCAACTCTCCTGGTATGCTCCTCACATGAATACTGACTCTAAGGCTCACATGAATAAGTTCTTGTATGGAGTGTCGGATTTTTTAAAAGCTGAGTGTATAAATGATATGTTACTAGGAGATATGAACATACCTAGGCTTATGACTTATGCTCAGCAGGTTAAGGGTGATAAGCTTCGGGAAAAGGCCAATGAAAATAAGAAGGCTAGTAATGGGAACTATGACTATTCTCAGCAGAAATCGGATGGTGAAAATCGCTCGCACAATCAGCAGAACGTTTCAGCTCCAGCCCCCATGTCAACTTGTGTTCCATCATCCAAGAACAGATATGACCAGAAGGGTCTAAATCTCAGGGAAGTGTTTTAGGCACCAAGGCTTACCCCACTTGTCCTAAGTATTGTAAGAACCATCCGGGAGAGTGTCTCGCAGGAAAAGAAGGATGCTTTGGGTGGGGCCAGTCTAGTCACAGGTTGAGGGATTGTCCTTCTAGACAGGGTAAAGGAGGTGGTAATTGTGGAGACCAGTCTACAACTTCAGCAGCACCAGAAAGTCGCCTAACTAAGAAGGATAACTTATCTGGTACAGGTGGCGATCAGTGCCAGAACATGTTGTATGCTCTTCAGGCTCGCTAGGATCAGGAAGGTTCTCCTAATTTAGTTACTAGTATGCTACTAGTCTTTGACCTTGATGTTTATGCATTGTTAGATCTAGGGGCGACTATTTCCTTTATAACTCCTTACATAGCAGTCTAATTCAATGTTAGTCCAGAAACTCTCTAAGAACCTTTTTCAGTCTGTACTTCAGTTGGTGAACCAATTATAGCTAGACAGGTATACAGAAATTGCCGTGTCACAGTATATCAGAAAGTCACTTCAGCTATGTTGTAGAGTTAGCAATGGTAGACATCGATGTAATTGTAGGCATGGATTGGTTACATTCCTATTATGCCTAAGTCGATTATAGAAGTAGGATTGTTCGTTTTAAGTTTCTAGAAGAACAAATCTTAGAATAGAAGGGTAGTAGCTTAGCGCCTATGGGTGGATTCATTTCTTACCTTAAGGCTATAAAGATGATCTCTAAGTTTTATCTCTATCATCTAGTTTGGGTTAAATATTCCAGATCTTAAACCACAACTCTTGAGTAAGTTCTAGTAATCAATGAGTTTCCAAAAGTGTTTCCACAAGATACCCAACCTTTTTCTATTCCTCCTTAAAGAATGGCTCCAGCATAGCTTAATGAATTAAAAGAGCAGTTGAAAGACCTTCAAGATAAGGGCTTCATCACACCTAGTATTTTACCATAGGATGCACCAGTGTTGTTCGTAAAGAAGAAAGATGGTTCTCTCAGAATGTGCATCAACTATAGATAGTTGAAAAAGGTCACAATCAAGAATAAGTATCTCATCCCCAGGAGAGATACTTATTTTACCCAATTCAGGGTGCTAGTTATTTCTCAAAAATAGACCTCAGATCGGGTTATCATCAACTTAGTGTTAGAAATAGTGACATTTCGAAAAAAGCCTTCAGAACTCGGTATGGTCATTATGAATTTGTATTATGTCGTTTGGACTAAACAATAACCCTGCAAGTTTAATGGATTTTATGAACAGGGTGTTCAGACAATAGTTGAACTTGTTTGTTATCGTCTTTGTTGATGATATCCTCATTTACTGTAGGAATGAGGAAGAACAGGTGAGTAATCAGAGATTTGTTCTACGTACTGTTATGAATCGCCAGTTATTCGCTAAGATTAGCAAATATGAGTTCTGCTTGCAATTTGTTGCTTTCCCTGGTCACATTATATCCAGCGGGAGTATCCGAGTGGATTCACAGAATATTGAAGCAGTGAAATAATGGCCCAGACCTACGTATGCTAAAGAAATCAGAAGTTTCTTAGTTATAGAGGGTTTTTATAGAAGGTTCTTTCAAGAATTATCATCCATAGCCTCACCATTGACTAGATTAACTCAAAAAATGGTCAAGTTTCAATGGTCAGATGATTGTGAGAAAAGCTTTGTAGAATTAAAAACAAGATTGACTACAACTACTTTCTTGATTCTACCATAGGGTTCACATGGTTATGTGATCTATTGTGATGCATCCACAGTTGGCCTAGGTTGTGTGTTTATGCAGCGAGATAAGGTTATAGAGTATGCATCTAGAAAACTTAAGGTTCATGAGAAGAACTATCCAACCCATGACCTCGATCATGCAGCAGTGGTGTTTTCACTCAAAATATGGAGCCAATACTTGTATGGTGTTCATGAAGATGTGTTCACTGATCATAAGAGCCTTCAGTATGTGTTCACCCAGAAAGAGTTCAATCTTCATTAGAGGAGATAGCCTGAGTTCCGTTAGGATTACAATATGAGTGTGTATTATCATTCTGGTAAGACGAATGTAGTAGCAGATGCTCTTAGAAGATTATATAAGGGTAGTGTAGCCCATGTTGAGGAAGACAAATGAACTAGTGAAGGATATTCATAGGCTTGCTCGCTTGGGAGTTCGCTTTATGAGCATATCAGACAGTGATGAAACAGTTCAGAATGGGGAAAATCTTCTTTGGTAGTGGAGGTTAAGGGAAAGAAAGACAGTGATCCAATCTTGCTTGAACTTAAGGGTGAAGTCCACAATCAGAGAGTGGAGGTTTTATCCCAAGGTAGAGATGGTGTACTTCACTACTAGGGTAGATTGTGTGTTCCTGGTGTAGGCTAGTTGAGAAAGCATATCGTTCCAGAAACCTATAACTCCAGATATTCTATTCATCCATGTGCCACTAAGATGTACTGCGATCTGTGGGAAATCTATTAGTGGAATGACATGAAGTGGGATATAGCAGATATTCTTACTAAGTGCCCGAATTGCCAGTAAGTCAAGGTAAAACATCAAAAATGAGGAGGTATCACTCAAGAGATCGATATTACTATTTGGAAGTGGGATGTGATTAATATGTATTTCATTAAAGGTTTACCTCGCACTCGCAGACAACATGACTCCATACTGATTGTTGACAGCATGACTAAGTCTTCTCGCTTTCGGGCGGTCAAGACTACAAATTAGACAGAGACTATGCCAAGCTTTACGTAAATGAAATTGTTAGGTTACATGGGGTTCCTTTGTCTATAATCTCATATAAAGGACCTCTGTTTACCTCTCATTTCTAGAAGTCATATTAGAAGGGTTTCGGTACTCAAGTTAACCTTAGAACAACATTTCAACAACATATGATGGACAGGCAGATCATACCATTCAGACCCTAGAGGATATGTTGAGATCTTGTGTGATCGATTTCAAGGGTATTTTGTATGATCACCTTCCTCTGATTGAGTCACCTACAATAATAACTAAAATTTCAGCATTCCGATAGCCCCTCATGATGATTTGTATCGGCGTAGATGTAGATCTCATGTTGGTTGGTTTAAAGATGGTGAAGCTGCTTTAATAGGTCCAGATTTAGTCCTTTCTACTATGGAGAAAGTGCAACTCCTTAGAGATAGACTTAAGACAACCCAGAGTCGTCAGAAATCTTATGCAGATGTAAGGAGAAGGGAACTAAAGTTCCAAGTTAATGACTGAGTTTTTCTGAAAATGTAACCTATGAAAGGGCTGATGAGATTTGGCAAGAAAGGGAATCTCAGTCCTAGATATGTAGTCGCTTACAAGATATTCAAAAGGATTGACAAGGTGGCATATAAGTTCGAGTTACCAGAAGACTTAGCAGTAGTGCATCCGGTCTTCCACATCTCGCTCTTGAAGAAGTGTGTGGGTGACCCAACCTTTGTAGTGACATTAGAGAGTGTGACAGTGAAAGAAAGTCTTGCTTATAAGGATGTACCATTTGAGATTCTTGACCGTCAGATTAGAAGGTTGAGAGATAAAGAAGTCGCTTCAGTCAAGGTTTTGGGGAGGAGTCAGTCCGTAAAGGGTAATACTTGGGAAGCAGAATCATCCACGAAATCCATGTATACTCACCTCTTTCCTTCCGATCCCACTCCAGCTTGAGGTAATAGTTTCTCTTTAGTTTTCTAGTTATTCATGCATAAATTCAGTCATAGAATCATGTTCCGTCCATTTGTACTTGCATTTTCAGCGTATTTGCATGTTCTCAGAACTAAACTGAGTCAGAAACTCCGTTCTCATTGTTAAGTAGTAGAGATTGCAGCTCTCTCCCTCTATTTCAGCTAGTTTAGTCATCATTCGAGGAAGAATGTTCCCAAGGGGGAGATGATCTAACACTCACTATCAAAAACACGCCAAATATTAGCTTTTCAGAAATCTGTAGGTGCAATCGACGGTTATCATCGACGGACCATAACCTGACCCACGATCCGTACTGCACATCTGTCGTTTTAGTCTGAAGCCCAGAAAATATGACAAAGTGTCAAACGACGGACGGACCTACGGTCCGTAGTCTCTGTACGTCAATCAACACCCCATTTACCCACTCTGACATGAACCACGATTGGCCAGCAAGACCGTCATTCGATCTATGGTATGTACGTTTGACCGTACGTGGTGGATAGTAGAAGGATAGTGGGTAAATGATGTTGGGTCAACTTCAAATGGTCATAACTCTTAGCACAAAATGAATTTTCTGTCATATGAAATACAAAAAGATTTATAATTGAATTAGCTTTCCATAGCTACCGACCTTGCTAAAATCAGACCTCCGAGTAAAATGTTATGCTCGTTTTAATAAAGGACTGTCCAACAGACCCGAACTACGGACTCAAACAATAGTCCGTCGATTTAATGATGGACCGTTAGTCTAGGTGGTCGTTTGGTCTGACATAAATTAACTCGGGGGTCTTTTGGTCTTTTCCCACTTTGTTTAAACCCTAAGATACGTCGTTTTGACCTTAAATCGTCAGATTTTAGTCAGTTTAAGCCTAGATATATAACTAAAACATACCTAAGTCAAATCATTAATCTAAACATAAAAAATTAGAAGCAAGAAAGGAGAAAGAGGTCAAAAACCCTAGTTGAAGAATGAAGCAAGGTTCCCGCTGTTCCAGCCCCGAATTCTAAGTGATTCTTCGTGAATTTCATCACTCGGTATGTGGGATTTTACTAGCGGGTTTATTTCATCCATTAGATCCCTAGGTTTCAGTCAGATTCTTGATTTACATATCATGATAAGACCTAAGGTTTGTAGAATTTCGACAAAACTTCATGAATTTATTAGTTATATGTTCCAAATCAGATTATCATGTTATTACTCTAATTATTGCATGAATATCAGAATGCTAGCTATGTATTTCTTTACTTCTTGAACTACACATGCTAAGTAAGATATTTCAATTAATTAAGATATACATGCCTCAGTTATTATTGCATCATTATCACATTAATTGTTTCATTCTAAGTTTGCATATTCAGTTTTGAGCTATCCAGTATTTACATTAACTAAGTCATAATCAGTTAATTACATAATTCATTGGGAGTAGCATCATATTGAGTTGGACTAGGGTTCAACATACCCAACTTGTCCCAAAGCTACTAGCCAAGTAGGTTGTAAGTCCCCTTTGTGGAAAATCAATTTAGTGATCACGCCTGCATGCTTTTATACCTCTGGTAGGGTATATTGGGTCAGTTCAATGGGGCGTATACATCGGACTCCACATTTTGATCATGTGGTTTTATTATCTGTTATTAGTAAGTCCCATAGTTCAATTAACACTCTCTAATGCATTGACCATATTTAAAGATCAGTTAGTATTGAGTCTCTGCATGTTATAAATTTGGTCATTGCATTCAATTAGCTCAGAATTCAGTATATCATGTTCAGATTATTAAACTTGCTTTTGTGCTTGTTCAGTTATGATTTATTTAAGATTTACTGTATCCTACATGCTTAGTAGCTTCAAGTACTGCCACATACGTGTGCTACATCTTCTCGTTATGTAGGTTCAGGTAGTCAACATCCAGATCGCGCTTAGATCGATTTTTGATCTCCAGTTCAGCATATTTAGTAGTTAGTCCTCATTCTCTGAGGATAATACTCATGAGTTTCTTTTCAGTCTTTTAGTCATTTAGTTTCAGTCTGTTCTAGAATTAGCTGGGGCATTTCTTAGCATTTCTAATTAGTTTATAGACTAATTTCAGACATATTTAGTTTCAGCTTTGTATTGAGTTAATAATTTTTTTGTATTAAACTCACCAGTATATCAAATAGTTCAGCTATATAGCATATGATTATTTCCCATATTTTGAGTTTAAATTAGGATTTTACTTCTGCATTAAGTTTATTATCTTTAGTATGCTAATGATCGTGCCAACAGGGTAAGCTTGGGATCACTTGTTGTCATAGGTTCTGTGTCCGTGTTCCGGGGATTGCTGGGGCGTGACAAACAAGGTGATCCAAAGTTCATCTAATCAGCCAATTAACTATTAAGATTTGCTCACTTTAGTCCATATTAAGTGAATCATCAGATGATTTATTTATAGTTCAAAATAAGTAATTTTTTCAAAGTTATTTGTTAATTGGGTTTTTTCTCTTCACATTTATCCTTTCTTTCAATGATGTTGTTAACTACTTCACATTTTTAGGAGAATACATTAGGAATAATAATAAACATAATAACAAATAGCCTTTTATATTTTTCCTTATTATTTTTCTTATATAGGAGTGTTATATCCCAAAAATTCACTAAATATAGACGAGAGGAAGTACCATTCATTTCCCCAATATATTTATCAATATATTAAATATATTATATTCAAAATATGATATAGTAAAATTAGGGAAAAGCTACAAGTACCCCACCGTGCTAAACTATGAACCAAATCTTAGTGACATACCTTAACTAAACTAAGGTCCTATTACCCCCGAACACATTTTTTAAAAATAAATATATAAACCTTTTTGACCTACATGTAATCCAAATATCTCCCACGTACCTCAACTGCATCGAGTAAGGCAGTGTACCATTCAAGACAAAAGTTGTACCAAATTACAAAAAAAAAATGAGTTTGGGTCGGTGGGTGGTGGGTAGGACATTAGTTTGGTTAAGGTGTGGCTCTGATATTTATGTCATAGTCTGGGGGTGCTTATGCCTTATCGCAGTAAAATTATGCTTTTATTTATTTCTCATTAAGGAATGTGACAATTGTGCACCAACTCGGACATGAAGAGTATAAAACTTCTTAAATAATATAAAAAATACTTACTATAGCCTTTGCATTTCACAAGGTTTAACGATTTTTATTTCCCTTTTTGATTTTCTTTTTAATTTTAAACTTTTCATCTTCATCTAGGATTACCAAGAGACCGAGTTTATTCAAGTCCTTAATCTCCTCAGGTATATACTCAAATTCAATCAAAGCTTCTCATGTTAATTGATTTACACATCCCCACTATATATGATAATGATTTATACTATGTTTTTTTCATAAAGTAGGTAAATATGCTCATTTATGTCATAAGAATTTTTATTGTATTTTTTACTCTATGTTAATTTCATGTTCTCCTTTATTGTATCGATGATATCAAATTCATATCCATCACCCTTCGTTTCCACAATTCCAGGAAGGCGCTGACCACTCAACTCAAAAAGGGCTACCTCAGAAAAAGTTGCCTACTTATGTTAGAGTGAATACTACCTAGTATGGAGCATTCGAGGCTCTCCCAAATTAATAGCTAGTTTCTGCAGTATGGAATAATGAATGTTTAGAGTCCCAAAATTTATATAAGAATGTTATTGTTTTTCATAGGAAATCGATAACTTTTGAGTCTAGTTAGGTGCAAATGTTCATTATATTCTTTGTATAATAATCGTGCTAACTTTTGCTAACAACCTATTCTAAATGGAATTGTCTTATGTAAATAGTACTTAATAAGTTTAATAAAATATATAGGCTAAGTTGATTGTTTTAGTTTTAAATTAGGGAGAGAGTAAATTCAATAATACTGTTAACTACTGAAAGTGATGAACCATTTAGCCGTTTTGAATGTTAGAGTTTTTTATTCCTATAAAATATTTTTCGATAGACTTTAAATGAGTATTTTGGAATATTCATAACTACATTTGTGAATTTAATGGGGTAATTTTTATAATTATTTTAGTGGTTAAGGAAAATAAATGTAAACTTATTAGTTTTCACACTTTTATAGTTTCTCTTATATAATAATTAGGGATTAAATATTTTGTAGAAAAAATAAGGGTCTTTCTGCTGGTACGTTTCTTCATAAATTACATTCCAATTTTGGAACAAATATTGTACTACTATAGCATCGAATGGATGGAACGGATGTATCTTTTAGTTGGTAATTGGTCATTATAATTAAATTAGGAAGGGAAATTTGGCAATGTTTAATTGAAAGTTAGAATTTTTAACATTATTATATTATGAAAGGATATATTCCATCATCCTTGAGTACTTGAGGGGACTATTTTCTTAATAAAACATTTTGCATTCAGTGGGGTCAATATTTTTTCTGAGAAAATATTTAGTTTATTATTTTTAGTTTGTTGCACATTCTATTTTCTTTATGGTTTTAAGTTTCTAGTTTTAAAAATATTCTTTAAATTTTGTTGTTTCTTACCAAGTTCTTCAAAAGTATTTTTTTAAGTATCATAGTAATATTTTCAAACCAAAGGTGGCATTGAAGCTTAGGTTTTTATGTCAAGCATGTTGTATTATACACAAACATTCTACTGATCAGCTTTGATGTCTCCTTGGGAGGACAGTTTTCTTGTAGATCATGCCAGATGGTCTAACATTTATCTTCATCTGAAGCATAACTTTTCTGGATCAAACATTAGCTATTTTGTTATCCTGGAGAATATACCAAACTTTTCGCTTTTCTCCTTTAGCTATTTTTTTCTTCAATATGTTATAGCAAAAATGGTTTGCTTTGTACTGTGGACTTCTGACGTTTCCTTATGTTTATGGTTTCATTCTTATATTGGAATCAACATAGTTAGAGATTTCCAGCTAAATGTCTGCCAAGGAATCAATGAAATTGGGCTTGAAGTTCATCATGTTTCTGAGTGTGACTCTGGCGAAGGCTTACCATATGCTCCTGTAGATTTTTCAAGTGTTGGTGATAAGTGGGGTTGGTGGGTAGGGAAATGATTTTCAAGTTCAGGTTCCTTTAGAGATAGATATTTGTATCTTCCGAAGCATTATTAGGCTCCAAAAGGTGGACAAAAAAATGCTTTTCGAAGTAATATTTCGGTTGATATTATTAATAATTTCCGATTACCCTCAATTAATCATCGTTATGAAATTATTATCGACTCACAATTTGTTCCCATTATAATCAATCCTCATAACAGAGAATCATACTATGTCCTTAAGCTTTAAAGAAACAAAATTTAATCAATTTCTAATCATTCTCTAGCCAACAACATATATCTATATAGTAAGTCATGCTAACCTAACCAATGACCTCAAACCTTATCCGTTGTTAGCCAATAATGGCCTTACAATTTCCCTCTCAAATTGTCAAAGAACGTACTTCAAAAGTACCAAATTCCAAATTTCAATTTCAATAGTGCAAAATTTTCCTTCCTAATTTAATTATAACGACCAAGAACTAGCTAAAAAAACATCCATTCCATCCATTTGACGCTATAGTAGTACAATATTTGTTCCAAAATTAAATTGTAATTTACAAGGAAATGTACCAGTAGAAAGACCCACGACTGATTTTGATGTAGCTCTTCTCTTTTCTCAAACCCTTATTTTTTTCTATAGAATATTTACTCCCTAATTATTATATAAGATAAATTATAAAAGTATGAAAGTAACCCACTATTAAGTTTACATTTATTTTCCTTAACCAGCAACTAAAAAAATTATAAAAACTACACACATTAAATTTATAAATGTAGTTATGAATAGTCCAAAATACTCATTTAGAGTCTATCGAAAAGTATTTTATAAGAATAAAAATCTCTAGTACTCAAAACGACTAAATGGGTCGTTACAATTAGTAGTTAGCACTATTAATTAATTTACTTCCACCCTAATTTTAGAAGAAAATTATCAACTTAGCCTATATCTTATATTAAACGTATTAAGTAATATTTACATAAGACAATTCCATATAGAATAGGTTGTTAGCAGTAGTTAGCACTAGACAATATTCTTAATTTGATCCCTCTAATTAAGAAATTATAGTGTGTTATTAAGGCAAGCATAACATTCCTAGTTATGTGTAAATTGTGAAATCCCCTTTGACGTAAGGGAAGACACAAGATGTAGCGGCAAATGGGGTTCAAAATATGTTTTATCATATATTTGAATCATAGGTATACATTCTATTATTTAACTCAAAATTTATATTTTGAATATCCTTCCGCTCGTACTATATTTCACTAAGAGTCTTGTTTAAACCATTTGCCAACTCTAGGTCAACTATTTATAAATACCAATCAATACATTCTTCTTCCATGTTACATTTTAATATACAAATAAATCAATGAACATTTGCACCTAACTCCACTCAAAAGTTATCCATTTCCTAAGACCATCAATAACTTTCTTATACAAATTATGGGGACTCTAAATATTAATTCTTCCACACTGCAAAAGCTAGCTATTATTGTGGGAGAGCCTCAAAGTCTCCACATTAGGTAGTATTCACTCTACCACAAGTAGGCAACTTTTTCTAAGGTATTCCTTTTCGAGTTGGGTGATTAGTGCCTTCGTGGAACTGTGAACACGAAGGGTGATGGATATGAATTTAGTTTGGTTTATTAATGTTAAAATCGATTAATTTGGTGTTATTTTTTAAATTAATAACCGATCCATGAACACTTCTATGTGCGGTTATTCAACATTTAATATTTCGTATTTTATTGACGCTATTTACATCATAATAAATGTGAGATATAGTTAGGTATAAGAATTAAGAAAAAACTATAGTTTAATGGAGTTTTCATATTTGTTCTTCTTTAAATAAACAATACAAGATTTTCTCTTCTCAAGGAATAATGAAAGGTGATATTGGAGATAAAGAGTGTTCGAGTCTCTCTAAATATATCCCCTATCATTTTACGCACATTGCTTCATGATCCACAAGTCGAGGTTATGATGGCAGATACTCCAAAATAGCCATCCCCCCCCAAAAAAAATAATATTTAAGCCAGCATAATACACATATATACGAGACTCCAAAAGGGTGGTCAGGCGACAAATGAAAGAAAAGAACAACAAAGAATATCAAAAAACCAGGTAGCATAATTATAAAGATCATCTAATACAACGGTAGAGTATGAAACACATCATATGTCTTTGAAAAGAAATAAGGACTTGATATATCATATCAAGTAATGTAATTCAAAAACATGATCTCACCACCACTCGAAAAGATCTTTAGACTAGAAGTGATCAGCCACCGCGAGGAGCACCCTAACTAGAATATGCATTAAAAATATTAAGAAGTAGCGGTGAGAACAACCTACAAGTTCTTAGTTGGTAAGCCAACTGAGTGAATGGAATTAATCTACTTATTAATTAACAAAGGAATGCTTCCACATGCATACAAAAAAGTCCAACTCCGGCATTAGTGCCGCAAATTTATATAATAAATGGCGCGAGTAAACTAACGGCATTAGAAACCTAATTCAAGAGGAAGAGTTATGCCTAGAACAAAGTTATTTCTCACTATTGATCAGTAGTTGTACTAATGACACTAATACTAAATGATCTGTGCAAGAAAAAAAGAGATACATCCAAAATCTGTGAAAAGAAAGCATATCTAAACATGGATAGAAGTCACACACTACTAGAATGAAGGAAGATTGATGAACGAATGTACTAGAATCGAGGAGATTAAATCGCGTAAAAATGAAATCAAGACAAGTGAGCAACCTACTAGAAGGAAAGCACACCCTATAAGAATCAAGGAAGAATGACTTTTACAATGATGGAAACAAGCTAGAACACGCTTAACCTAGCTTCTCTATTTCATCTTGTAAAATCATTGAATTTAATAGATGTAATTAATAAAATGAAAATAAAACGATAGAATAGAAAATTATATGAGTAGAGAATGTTTCCAACAAGTGAACAGTAATCTTTCTTGTCAAGGAGTTCAAAAGAGGCTATTTATCTAATTGGAAACATTTAAGCTCTAAGGAGAACAAGGGAACTCGATTAGGATGACATTGGTGATTTGAAAAAGTAAAACAATATTTGTATCAATTGTGTCTTTTATATCTTTAAACCTTAGATTATAAGTTTTTTTAATCTAATCTTCTAAACTGTAGGGTAGTTAACTTAAAATAATCAACAAATGTGAATATTTATGTGCTGAAATAAACAAAATTATAGAAAGAGAACAACATTTGCACATACTGAAATGTCTTGCTTAGATATAAATATTCAAGTCAAAGTAACTGATTAACACAAACAAGATGATGAGAGGGGAGAGAAGTTACCAGTGCTATCCGCACAACCTTTCTTTTTGAATGCATCTTGAATGTAAACTCCTTTCACAAGCTGATATTATTATCAAATTAGTCATTTTGGTAATTGTAAACCACAAATGGAAAACATAGAGCATCATAAAGAAAAAAAAGTACAATTCATCAATTAGTTATACCTTCGCATTGATTGATTTAATATGATGCAACAACTCTTTTCCACCCTTTTTTGTGAGCCAAGCAAAATACAAATGCCAACATTCAAAATCTTTTCAATGTCAACACGAGATGAAATAGATGTGCAAGTGTTTATACGCTTCAAATCATGTGGAACCAAATCCATCCTTGAATCACAGTATCGACATAAATACTGTGCATCCAAATTGATGCTTCCTCCAACTTTCCCAGTCATATAAGCTCGTAGAGAACAGTCTAGATAGAAACATGACCACATCTATATCCATCTATTGTTGCTTCACATTGAACATAATTGTACCCATCATAGTCCGAAACTATCGTTTTGCAGCAAAGGATACAACAACAACCTCGGAAAAAACAAGGTTCACTGCAACAAATATCACAAACCATGGCCGGAAAATGATTTTCTTTTGATAAACTGCTACAAATTTCATTTCCAGCCTTACAAGTAATGGCTCTTATAGAAAAATTAGACACTAAAGACTGCAATTTTGTCCGTTAAGGTGTAGTCCTCTCTATCATATTTGAGTCAAAATAAATATTTGATTAAAACGAAAACAAATTTGGCATAAGGTCAACAAAAAGAAATGTTAAGTATTTTTTTTTATTGACGCAAACAATAGAATAAATATTTACATGCTATTCACAAAAAAGCTAACCTTTTGAGCTTGCAACTTCTTCTAAGGAATCATCAAACTAAATGAGTCAAAAATTTGGTTTATATCCATGTCAAAATAATCATACTAGAGATACTTTTCAAAAGAAATCGTACTTCAAAAATCATTTTTCTGTCCACCTTTTAAAGCCTTGAAATGCTTCGGAAGATACAAATATCTATCTCTAAAGGTTCCTGAACTTGAAACTCATTTCCCTGCCCGCCAACCCCACTTATAACCAGCATTTGGAAAATCTACAGGAGCATATGGTAATCCTTCGCCAGAGTAAGACTCAGAAACAGGATAAAGTTCAAGTCCAATTTCAATGATTTCTAGAAGCACTCCCATTATATACAACATGTGCAAGACTCTCCCAAACCTCCTCCTTGGTAGATATTTATCTTGAAATATCCAACGATGTTGATTCCAATAGAAGAATGAAACCATAAAAAAAATGGAAACTTCAGAAGTCCACAGTAGAAAGCAAACAATTTTGGCTATAAAATATTGGAGGAAAAAATAGCTAAAGGAGAAAAGCAAGAAGTTGGGGATATTCTCCAGGAAACAAGATAGCTAATGTTTGATACAAAGAAGTTATTCATCAAATGAAGATAAATGTTAGACCTTTCGGCATGGGCTACAAAAATACTATATCCTCCCAAGGAAACATCAAAGTTGATCAGTAGAATGTTTGTGTATAATGCAGCATGCCTAACATAAACACCTAAGCTTCAAAGCTACCTTTGGTGTATAAATATTACTAATATACTTAAAAAAATACTTTTGAAGAACTTTGTAATACACAACAAAATTTAAAGAATATTGTCAAAGCTAGAAACCTAAAACAAATAAAGAGAATAGAATCTGAAACAAATTAAAAATAATAAACAAAATTTTTTTTAAAAAAACAAAAATTGACCCCACTGAATGCAAAATGTTTTCTTAAGAACTAAAGAAGGGGAAGGTAGAGAGGAGAACTTGTTTATGGAAGAATACTATTTTATTAGGTTGTTCTTGCCTTCTTGGTTTTGTTGGGTTAATTACAAATGACTATGGTCACACCTATTTATACTAGAGTAGGAATGCTTCTAGAAGTTATTCTAGATTGATCTATAAGAAAAATCTAGATGTCCTTATCTTCTAACTATCTATCAAGAATCTAGATTTTTCTATAATTAACTATATATATCTACTTCTCTTGAACATCTACACCATTCCTAAATACATTAAGTATTTAAGGTACTACTCTATATAACTGTAGAAAGTTCTACTAAATATTTAGGATTATTTATACCTCCAAAAATTTATATTTGTTTTCACACTCCCCATTAAAGTGATTTTTTTGGAAACTACCCGACATTGTCATGAAGGAGCTCAAACGAAGCTTTGAGGCACATCTTGGTGAAAATCTGGCAGTTTCTTCCAGACTCCTCGTGTTGATTTAAATGATAAAGATTTTCCCTTATCGAAAGATCCATGTAAATTATCTCCTTGCTTATTTCATGAAATCCCCCTTTCTCTTCACTTCTCGGCAACTACATTATTCAGAATAACAGTATCAATTTTTAGTGAAGTCTCAACATCAACATCGGATACACTGCCATATTCTTTTATCATCTCCTCGGTAAATTTTTTGACAACATCAAAGCTTTCAAAATTCATATCATTTTTATTTGAGACTTCGATATCATTTTCTTCCTTTATTAATCTCTACTTTCTCCATCTGCTTTAAGAAATTTCTCCAAGCCATTTATTGGCCTTAATATAGCAGATGATTCAGCAAATACTTCTGCTTCCAATACATCTCCATCAATGCTTTCTCTGTATATGTCATTACTAGCACATGCAGTTTCAGATATTGCCTTTTCGGGATCTTTTTTTATATTTCTTCTATAGAGGATATTATATAACAACTTGGAATATCCTCAAAAATTTCATGCTTAATGTCAACATCAGTTTCTTGCTTTCCAAGTGATCGGATATATTATATTCTAAATCCTAGATCCAATCTCTTTCAAGATTGATGGAAATCATGGTATCTATTGCTCAAGATTCAGCTACTATACCTTTTCCGCACTCTTCTCCTTCTTCGGCAACTATTTGTGCGATATTTCTTTACTTGGCTTGGAACTATTTCTTTATGAGCCCTACTTTGCCACAACGATAACATCTGATTCAGATGCTTGATTAAATGAACAAATCAAAGATCGGGATAGCCGGGATGACCTATTTAAATATAAGATGATCCACATCTTTGTTCGTTTCGGAGGCTAACTCGGATAGGTTAGATGCAAGGGAAAGAGCCCATGAAAGAGATATTGGATTCCCTTTCTGATGCCTTACCATAATAGTAAGAAGACTCTTTCTTCTTTCCAGGCGAGCTTGAACCATCTGAGGATCTAGAGTGCGACATATATCCTGTTTTTCCTTTAAAATTCCTCTTGTTTTCTACAAGAGAATTTTCTTCTCCTTTGACAAATAGACTAGACAACTACTTTGCTAGTAATTCCTGTAGCAACAACAAATTTTCAATCTATTCTAAGGATTGTTGTTGAGACCATCATTGAATTGACATTAAAAATGGAATATATTCAGGTTTTAACCCACGAATAAATATGGTTCTCATTGTGCTTCAGAAATAGCCTTTTTCGGATTCAATAGAGATATCTTAGAACATAAGTTATTAATCTCAAAAAATACTCGGAGATGGAAATGTTACCTTGAGTGGTGTTGGCCGATTCATTCTCCAATATCAATGAACTCGCTTTGTTCCGAGCAGTTGTAGTATGTCACATTAGCACACCATCTAAATCTCATTTTTAATTCAAACTGCATTGTAATGTTTTACTTGAGCAGAGGGTCTATTAGAAACAATCTTTATACCTTGTAGGGGTAAAGTTTATAAGACTAGAGCTTACATATCTTTTCAGTGAGTGTTGTAAGTTAGTTTATGACTTCCCCCTTAAGTCATTAGGATGCAGTTTTTTGTATTCTGCGTTACATAAAGTCAGCTTCGAGTAGAGTACCACTCTTTGAGGATCAAGGTTACAAGCATACCATTGGATATACAGATGTTAAATGGGAAATATCATCATCCAATGGACGTATTACATCTGAATATTGTGTTTTGGTCAAGCTAATTTTGTGTTGTGGAAGAGTAAGAAATAAAGTGTGGGTGCTCGATCTAGTGCAGAAGTAGAATATCAAGCAAGTGTAGCAACTTGTGAGTTAGTTTTGATCAAACAGTTTTTTACACAACTAGAAATTGAAGAAATTCATCGGACGGAAATTCATTGTGATAATATAGCACACCATCTCGCATCAATTCCAATATTTCATGAGAGGACTGAGCACATAAAGATTTATCGTCATTTTGCCAAAGAATGATAATCTCAAGAGACATTGTTACAAAATCTCAACATTTAAATTTCCTCACCAAGTCCCTCACTATTAAAGGTGGAGATGTGATATGTTCATGGAATGTTTTAAAGAGGATCTCACCTCCTCTAAATAGGACGGTGAGGCTACCAAGGATCATGCAAAAGATATTCATCGATTGAATACCCCCTATGGATTCTTTGGACACAACAACCAAGTTCAACCTACCTCCAAGGAATCCCTCCAATCATGGAGGAACCTCTAACATTACCATCAAAGTTTCCACAACCAATATTGAAAATCAAATAACCCTTACAACTAATGTTTCCAATGTTTAGCTTCGTACCATGGATATTAGGGGAATAGGATCCAACTATTCCTTCGAAAGATTACTCCTTTTTAAACAGCAATTTCATTTTCCTCTCCTCTTCCTACAAGAATATATAGTATCTTGTGATAAAGTGGATAAATTTAGAAGGAAGTTTGGTTTACATCAGGCCTACAACAACAATTCTAACAAAATCTGGATCCTTTAGTTGAATAAAATTGATGATGAGGCCATTCATGATTGGGAGCAATATGTTTTTCTCAAAGTTATTCATAATGTGGACCATATTTTTTCCTTTCAGTTATGTATGAAAAATGCACAGAGCTGAGGAAAAACTGATGCACAGAATCGAGAGTTATAGCAAATATTATCCAAGACCCTCGGGGAGCAACATACGGCTTTAAATTTGTGGTATCCAGTGATGAGACATTTGGACGAAGGATTCATAGAATGGAAGAAACTATTGATTTAATTGAATGCCCTAATAAGTGTGGTCTTCAAGATGCAGGGTTCTGAGGTTCTAAATCTTTGTGCGACAATAGATACCCCATAACACTATTAGGAAAAGATTGGATAGACTTTTCTATTACTCTTTATGGTAAGATATGTATATTCCTACTAATGTTACTCACTTATCAAGAATGTGCTCGAACCATGCTTTACTTTTAATTAAAATGAATAATGATACTTCTCCCACTAAAAAATACTTCAAATTCTTGAATATATAGGAGGATCACTCTGACTTCATGGATATAGTCCAAAACTCTTGGAATGAAGAAGTCAATAGGAATCCTTGTAGATCCTTCACCAGAAAATCAAGAGGACTTGCAAAGCTATGAGTTCTTTGTCTAGAAAGGTTTTTGGGGACCTCTACGAATAACCTAGAAGAGTTGAAACCCAAATTCAAGCTTTTGAAGACAAGAGTGTAACAAAAAACACAAGAGATAATAAGCGATATCTCTCTAGGTTCAAGGCTGAATCCACTAGATTTCTCAAACTTTAAGAGTCTATCCTCAAACAAAATTCTAGGATAAAATGTCTTGAAGGAGATTCAAACACGGTGTATTTCTCAACATCATTAGAGAAAGGAGAAAAAGATCGAACATCGGGAAATTTTTGGATGAACACAACAACTGGCTAGAAGGAAATGACAAAATTGCTGAAAGGGCTATAAGATTTTACAGGAATCTCTTTATTACTACAATACTAACCCTGATTATAGCTCCTTTAATATTCTTCATAGGTCTATCACAAAAGAGGACAATGATATGTTCTTCTCCCTTCCAACACTCAAAGAACTTCAGGATTGTTTAATGTCCATAGATATCGATAGTGCTCCTAGACAAGATGGACTAAGTGGGTATTTTTATCAAAGTACTTGGATAATCATTGTTTCAGATCTCCATAAAGTTGGGACTGCCTTTTCGCAGGTGATATCCTTCCGAATTTCGATACTAATATTTGTCTTGTTTTTATTCCTAAGATTGATCACCCGAAATCTACTTTTTATTTGAGATCTATCAACCTGTGTAATGTTTTAGTAAAAGTATCTCTAAAATATTGAATAACGGACTGATCTTTATCATTTCTCGAATTATCTCCAGGAAGCAAAGTAGATTTGGATAGCCATGAAATCCGTAAGTGACCCACCACTCTTTGGACTAATCATGTACTTCTAAACTCGGTGGAAAATGGGCCCACCCCTCTACCCTTCTCCAATTTAATACTGGGCTTCATCTTGCATGGTGTGGGGCTTGAACCTGCGACAAAGTCACAAATCCTCCACCTTTTGCCACTCGAGCTAGGCCTTGGGAGCAGGAATCAAAGTATCTTTCTCAAAGGCAGCACCATTACTTGAACTATTCTTCTTTCACAAGAAATTATTAGTGATATGAGAACCCTAGACTTACCTCTAACATGTTCTTAGGCACCTTGGTTTCTCTGAGCATTGATTTTACCTCATCCATAATTATATCTCCAACAGTTGTTTTTTATAATGGTAAATGGAGGTCTTCATTGTTTCCTTAACTCTTCTAAGGGTTTGAAATGAGGAGATCGTTTCCCCCCCCCCTCCTCTTAATTCTGAGCATTGAATTGTTGTCTCAAATGCTTAACAATCTGCATAATCACACAGCTTACAAGAGTTTTTATATGTGAAATAATATTCCTTAAATTATCATTTAACTTTTGCTGATAACACCATTATTTTTTGTGTCACGACCCAAAACGAACCGCGAGTGGCACCCACACTTATCCTCCTATGTGAGCGAACCAACAAATCTAACCCCAACGTTTACCAGTATATATAAAAAAATATAATGCGGAAGACCAAAACTCATTAATATAACCAATTAAATAAACTTCTAAAATATATTACTTATCATCCCCAAAATCTGGAAGTCATCACATCAAGAATATCTATCCTCAAATTTCTAAGTCTAAGAGTAATTAAGAACTAAAATAATGAATAAAACGATAGTCCATGTCCGAGCTTCAAGGACATCAAGACGTAAATGAGAGAATCCAGTCCGAGCTAGGAACAATAGCTCATCCTGAAATCTGACGTGCTGAAGACTGGCTAGAGTTGCGGACGCGACGAAGTCACTGGTGCACTTGCTGCACTCCACAAAACAACAAGAAGAACACAAAAGTAGGGGTCAGTACATGTACTGAGTAGGTATCATCGGCCAACTCAAAATAGAAAACAATATATATCAAATAATAATATAAAATCAACTACATACTCAACAGGTGACAACAACAAGTACCATGACCATTGGCCACAACACCCAGCACATCTATGAGGACTCCAGTCTCCACACCATACTCATTTGGGAAATGGTTCTTTAAATTTGAGTATATTAACATAATTCAAGATTCATTCTCTTTATTCTCCTGGTGTCGGAACGTGACACTCC
>NC_028645.1:67042539-67047141 GCF_001406875.1 Solanum pennellii
ACTGAGTAGGTATCATCGGCCAACTCAAAATAGAAAGCAATATATATATGGAATAATAATGCAATCCGGCCACAATACTCAACAGGTGACAAGCAACAAGTACAAAAACCATTGACGACAACCTCAAGCACATCTAAGAGGACTCAAGCCTCCACACCATACTCATTCGGGAATTAGATTCTTTGAAATCGAGTATATTAAGTTAATTCAAGGTTTATTATCGTGTCGGAACGTGACACTCCGATCCCCTAATGCTACGTGTCAGAACGTGACACTCCGATCCACTAATCCTGTGTGTCGAAACGTGACACTCCGATCCATTAACCCTGTGTGTCGGAACGTGACACTCCGATACATTATTCCTACGTGTCGGAACGTGACACTCCGATCCATTATTCCTACGTGTCGGAACGTGACACTCCGATCCATAATTCCTACGTGTCGGAACGTGACACTCCGATCCACCTATCTCATTATTTCAGTTCATCAAGCTTTCTTTATGTCAAGCATCATCTTAACAAAGAGGTTTAGGATTGAAAATTCAACAGTCTTATCATTCTAAACACCACAGTTATACGAGCACAACCTACAAACACACAATCAAGTATATGGAAGACATTACAATACCACCCAATACATATCAGTCGCTATTAAGAATTTATTATCACATAGCATAAATCATAACCTACTTCCACCGAAGAATCGTGATCAAGCAATCTACTTCTCCAATGTCATTGCCGTCTCTTCGTTCTTCTCTCTCTCTCGCTCGTTCTCTCTTCTTTTATTTTTAAATTTTCTCTTCTTCAAACCCTTTTTCTTTTACCCTAATTATCATGTGATTAAGAATAAAAGATGATAAAAGTAACCCACTATTTATTTCAAGGTTATCTCCTTTAATCCCCAACTAAATAAACTATTAACATTAACCCACTAATTTTATAATTATAATCAAGAATAGTCCAAAACACCCCTTTAAAACTTTAGCAGAAATCCGACCCAGGTGGAATTACGCCACTCGTGACGGCCCGTCGTGCCTACGACGGTCCGTCCTGCAGGGCCGTCACAGAGTTCAGAGACTCAATTTCAGTAGAAAGGTCTGTGACGGTCCGTCGTACCTACGACGGTCCATCCTGCAATTCCGTCGCGAAGTTCAGAGAGTCGATCTCAGTACCCAAATTTTCAGAGTTTAAGTGTTTTGGAACGTAGCCCCTCGACGGTCCGTCATGCCTATGACGGTTCGTCCTAGTTGTCGTCGAGGGTAAGTGAGAAAAGTAGCAGAAGAAAATTTACAAGTATGGGACGACGAAATCCATCACGGGCCGTCATGACCATGACGGTCCGTCGCGTGGTCCGTCGACCCAGTCAGTTTTTATCAAACTAATATTACTGCTCGAATCGACTAAAAAGGTCGTTACAATAGATACCAATTTACCCATCGTTCGTCCCCGAACGATCACAAGAAGAAAAGCAAGGGCGAGAAAGAGTACCTGAATCTGTAAAAAGATGTGGATATCTTTCTTGCATATCCGCCTCATTCTCCCAAGTAGACTCTTCAACTGGCCGATTCTTCCACTGAACCTTGATAGATGCAATCTCCTTTGATCTCAACTTGCGGACTTCTCTAGCTAGAATAGCAACCGGCTCCTCCTCATAAGACAAATTCTCATCAAGAAGAACTGAATCCCAACGAATAATGTAGTTTCCATCCCCATGGTACTTTTTCAGCATAGACACATGAAATACCGGGTGCACTCCTGAGAGTCCTGGAGGCAATGCCAATTCATAAGCCACCTCCCCCACGCGCTTCAAAACTTCAAATGGCCCAATATACCTTGGACTAAGTTTACCTCGCTTACCAAACCGCATCACCCCTTTCATGGGTGAAACCTTCAGCAAGACTTGTTCACCCTCCATAAAATTCAAGTCCCTAACCTTTCGATCTGCATATTCCTTCTGCCTGCTCTGAGCTGCTAGAAGCTTATCCTGAATGAATTTTACCTTATCTAACGATTCCCTCAAAAGATCGGTACCCCAAGGTCTTACCTCAAATGCATCAAACCAACCAATGGGAGACCTACATCTCCTCCCATACAGTGCCTCAAATGGAGCCATATCAATACTTGAGTGATAGCTATTGTTGTATGAAAACTCTGCTAAGGGTAAGAATTTATCCCAATGACCACCAAATTCTATCACACATGCACGAAGCATATCCTCTAACACCTGAATCGTTCGCTCAGACTGACCATCGGTCTGAGGGTGAAATGCAGTACTAAGATCCAGCCTAGTACCTAATTCAGCATGTAATGTTCTCCAAAACTTAGAAGTAAACTGCGTACCTCTATCTGATATGATGGAGAGTGGAACTCCATGCAATCGAACAATTTCCGAGATATAGAGTTTGGCTAACTTCTCTGCATTGTAAGTCATCTTGACCGGAATGAAGTGAGCAGACTTAGTTAACCTGTCAACAATTACCCAAATAGAATCAAACTTACCCAATGTCTTGGGAAGACCAACCACGAAATCCATTGCAATCCTTTCCCACTTCCATTCAGGAATGGGCATTCTCTGAAGTGTTCCTCCAGGCCTCTGGTGTTCATACTTTGCTTGCTGACAATTCGGGCATTGGGCAACAAAATCAACAATGTCGCGCTTCATTCTACTCCACCAAAAATGTTGCTTTAGGTCGCGATACATTTTGGTTGCACCAGGATGTATAGAGTACCTTGAACTATGAGCCTCTGTAAGAATAGTGTGAATCAAATCATCAACACGGGGCACACATACCCTTCCCTTAATCCTCAAAACACCTTCTTCATCAATTATTGCCTCTTTAGCCTCTGCTCGCAATACCATATCTCGAATTCGGCTCAGATTCTCATCAGTAAACTGCTTCTCCTCAATCTTGTCGAGAAAAGAGGATCTTGCCTCCACACAGGCCAAAAGCCCTCCTTTCTCTAGTATATCCAGCCTCATGAGGTCATTAGCCAGAGTCTGAACCTCTCTAGCCAACGGATGTCTAGAAACCTGTAAGTGGGCTAAGCTACCCATGCTCCCTGCTTTTCTACTTAAAGCATCTGCCACAACATTAGCTTTTCCTGGGTTATACAATATAGTAATATCGTAGTCCTTCAGTAGTTCCATCAACCTCCTCTGCCTCAAATTCAAATCTTTCTGAGTAAAGACATACAGTAAACTACGATGATCTGTATAGACTTCACACTTGACCCCATATAGGTAATGTCTCCATTGCTTTAATGCAAATACTACTGCAGCCAACTCCAAATCATGGGTCGGATAGTTACGTTCATGCACTTTTAATTGTCTCGAAGCATAAGCAATTACACTTCTTTCCTGCATTAGCACTGCACCCAAACCAGAATAAGATGCATCACAATAGACAATGAAATTCTTACCTTCCACTGGCAAGGTAAGAATTGGGGCAGTAGTCAACAAAGTCTTGACTTTCTGAAAACTTTCTTCACATTCATCCGGCCATAAAAAGGGAACATTCTGCTTAATCAAATTTGTTAGCTGCGAAGCAATAGAAGAAAATCCCTTGACAAATCGACGGTAGTAGCTAGCTAAACCAACAAAGCTTCTTACCTCTGTAACATCAGTAGGTCTTACCCAACTCTTCACTGCTTCAATCTTAGAAGGATCCTCCATCACTCCATCCTTAGAAACCACGTGCCCCAAGAAGGACACTGAATCTAACCAAAACTCACACTTGGAGAATTTGGCATAAAGCCTTTTCTCCCTCAACAACTCCATACAATTCTCAAATGCTCCTAATGTTCTTTCCTGCTCTTTGAGTATATCAGTATATCATCAATGAACACAATGACAAAGAGATCCAGATACGGCTTAAAAATTCCGTTCATCAGACTCATGAGAGCAGCAGGGGCATTCGTAAGCCCAAAAGACATTACTAAGAATTCGTAATGCCCATACCTGGTTCGAAAGGCAGTCTTCGGCACATCTGCTGCCCGTATTTTCAATTGATGTTAACCGGATCTCAGATCAATTTTAGAGTAGACACAAACACCTTGTAACTTATCGAAAAAATCATCAATTCGAGGAATAGGGTACTTGTTCTTAATAGTTACCTTATTCAGCTGCCTGTAGTCTATGCACATCCGAAGGCTTCCATCCTTCTTCTTCACAACTAAAACAGGAGCTCCCCAAGGTGATGCACTTGGTCTAATAAAACCTTTCCCTAACAACTCCTGAAGTTTGGCCTTTAACTCCCTTAACTCAGCTGGAGCCATTCTATAAGGGGGGGTGGAAATGGGGAGAGTACCCGGCTCAAGATCAATACAGAAATCGATATCCCTATCCGGTGGCATACCAGGAAGGTCTGCAGGAAACACATCCAGAAACTCGCAGACTATCGAAACAGATTCAATCGAAGGTACTTTGGAAGTATCATCCCTGAGATGTGCCAAGAAGGCTAAACAACCTTTACTAACCATCCTCTTAGCGCGAAGAAAAGAGATAATATGGACAGTGGTGGAAATGTAGTCACCCTCACACACTACCGGATCTGTCCCAGGCTTGGCCAACGTCACAGTTTTAGCATTACAATCTAAGATTGCA